>NC_091628.1:37161693-37462822 GCF_027580195.1 Bos mutus | reverse complement strand
ATAGTGGCTGTATCAATTTACATTCCCACCAACAGTGCAAGAGCATTCCCTTTTCTCCACATCATCTCCAGCATTTATTGTCTGTAGGCTTTTTGGTGACGGCCATTCTGATTGGTGTGAGGTTATATCTCATTGTACTTTTGATTTGTGTTAGATTTAAGGGACTAGATCTGATAGATAGAGTGCCTGATGAACTCTGGACTGAGGTTCGTTACATTGTATGGGAGACAGGGATCAAGACCATCCCTATGGAAAAGAAATGCAAAAATGCAAAATGGCTGTCTGGGGAGACCTTACAAATAGCTGTGAAAAGAAGAGAAGTGAAAAGCAAAGGAGAAAAGGAAAGATATAAGCATCTGAATGCAGAGTTCCAAAGAATAGCAAGAAGAGATAAGAAAGCCTTCTTCAGTGATCAATGCAAAGAAATAGAGGAAAACAACAGAATGGGAAGGACTAGAGATTTCTTCAAGAAAATTAGAGATACCAAGGGAACATTTCATGCAAAGATGGGCTCAATAAAGGACAGAAATGGTATGAATCTAACAGAAGCAGAAGATATTAAGAAGAAGTGGCAAGGATACACAGAAGAACTATACAAAAAAGATCTTCATGACCCAGATAATCACGATGGTGTGATCACTAACCTACAGCCAGACATCCTGGAAGGTGAATACAAGTGGGCCTTGGAAAGCATCACTATAAACAGAGTTAGTGAAGGTGATGGAATTCCAGTTGAGCTATTTCAAACCCTGAAAGATGATGCTGTGAAAGTGCTGCGCTCAATATGCCAGCAAATTTGGAAAAGTCAGCAGTGGCCACAGGACTGGAAAAGGTCAGTTTTCATTCCAATCCGAAAGAAGGGCAATGCCAAAGAATGCTCAAACTACCACACAATTGCACTCATCTCACACGCTAGTAAAGTAATGCTCAAAATTCTCCAAGCCAGGCTTCACCAATACATGAACCATGAACTTCCAGTTGTTCAAGCTGGTTTTAGAAAAGGCAGAGGAACCAGAGATCAAATTGCCAATATCCGCTGGATCATGGAAAAAGCAAGAGAGTTCCAGAAAAACATCTGTTTCTGCTTTATTGACTATGCCAAAGCCTTTGACTGTGTGAATCACAATAAACTGTGGAAAATTCTGAAAGAGATGAGAATACCAGACCACCTGACCTGCCTCTTGAGAAATTTGTATGCAGGTCAGGAAGCCACTGTTAGAACTGGACATGGAACAACAGACTGGTTCCGAATAGGAAAAGAAATATGTCAAGGCTGTATATTGTCACCCTGCTTATTTAACTTATATGCAGAGTACATCATGAGAAACGCTGGGCTGGAAGAAGCACAAGCTGGAATCAAGATTGCTGAGAGAAATATCAATAACCTCAGATATGCAGATGACACCACCCTTATGGCAAAAAGTGAAAAGGAACTAAAAAGCCTCATGATGAAGTTGAAAGAGGAGAGTGAAAAAGTTGGCTTAAAACTCAACATTCAGAAAACGAAGATCATGGCATCTGGTCCCATCACTACACGGGAAATAGATGGGGAAACAGTGGAAACAGTGTCAGACTTTATTTTGGGGGTCTCCAAAATCACTACAGGTGGTGACTGCAGCCCTGAAATTAAAAGATGCTTATTCCTTGGAAGGAAAGTTATGACCAATCTAGATAGCATATTCAAAAGCAGAAACGTTATTTTGCCAACAAAAGTCCATCTAGTCAAGGCTATGGTTTTTCCTGTGGTCATATATGGATGTGAGAGTTGGACTGTGAAGAAAGCTGAGTGCAGAAAAATTGATGCTTTTGAACTGTGGTGTTGGAGAAGACTCTTGAGAGTCCCTGGGACTGCAAGGAGATCCTACCAGTCCATTCTGAAGGAGATCAGCCCTGGGATTTCTTTGGAAAGAATGATGCTAAAGCTGAAACTCCAGTACTTTGCCCACCTCATGTGAAGAGTTGACTCATTGGAAAAGACTCTGATGCTGGGAGGGATTGGGGACAGAAGGAGAAGGGGACGACAGACGATGAGATGGCTGGATGCATCACTGACTCGATCGACGTGAGTCTGAGTGAACTCTGGGAGTTGGTGATGGACAGGGAGGCCTGGCATGCTGCGATTCATGGGGTCGCAGAGAGTCGGACACGACTGAGTGACTGAACTGAACTGAATAATGAGCCACCAGGGAAGCCACCTCTGAGCCACCAGGGAAGCCCAATAATGAGCAGTATTGAGCATCCTTTCATGTGTTTGTTAGCCATCTGTATGTCTTCCTTGGAGAAATGTCTGTTTAGGTCTATTTCCCACTTTTTCATTGGGTTCTTTGTTTTCCTGGTTTTGAGTTGTATCAACTGCTTGTAAATTTTGGAAATTAATCTTTTGTCAGTTATTTCATTTGCTGTTATTTTCTCCTGTTCTGAGGGATGTCATTTCACCTTGCTTACAGTTTCCTTTGCTGTGAAAAAGCTTTTAAGTTTAGTCAAATCCCACTTGTTAACTTTTGTTTTTATTTCCGTTACTCTAGGAGGTGGTCCTGGAGGATCTTGATTTAATTTATGTCATCGAGTGTTCTGCCTATGTTTTCCTCCAGGAGTTTTATAGTTTCTGGTCTTACATTTAGGTCTTTAACCCATTTTGAGTTTATCTTTGTGTATGGTGTTAAGAAGTGTTCTGATTTCATTCTTTTGCACATAGCTGTCCAGGTTTCCCAGCACCATTTATTGAAGAAACTGTCTTTGCCCCATTGTGTATTCCTTCCCCGTTTGTCAAAAATAAATTACCCATATGTGAATGGGGTTATTTCTGGGCTTCCTATCTTGTTCCATTGGTCTATGTTTCTTTTTTTGTGCCATTATCATATCATATTGTCTTAATGACTGTAGCTTGGTAGTATAATCTGAAGTTAGGAAGGTTGATTCCTCCAGCTCCATTCTTCTTTCTCAAGACTGCTTTGGCTATTCAGGGTCTTCTGTGTTTCCATATGAATTGTGAATTTTTTTGTTCTAGTTCTGTGAAAAAGGCCATTGGTGATTTGGTATGTATTGCATTGAATCTGTAGACTGTGTTTGGTACTATAGTCATTTTCACAATATTGATTCTTCTTACCCAGGAACATGGAGTATCTCTCCATCTGTTTATGTCATCTTTGATTTATTTTATTAGTGTATTATAGTTTTCTGCGTACAGTTCTTTTGTCTCCTTAGGTAAGTTTATTCCTAGATATTTGATTATTTTCATTGCAATTGTTAATGGTATTGATTCCTTCTTTTCTCTTTCTGATTTTTCATTTTTAGTACATAGAAATGCAGGTGATTTCTGTGTATTGATTTTGTATCCTGAAACTTTGCTAAATTCACTGATTAGCTCTAGTAATTCTCTGATACTGTATTAGGGTTTCTTACATACAGTATCATGTAATCTGCAAACAGTGAGAGTTTTACTTCTTCTTTTCCAATCTGGATTCCTTTTATTTCTTTTTCTTCTCTGATTGCTGTATCTAGGACTTCCAGAACTATGTTGAATAATAGTGGTGAAAATGGACACCCTTGTCTTCTTCCTGAACTTAGGGGGAATGCCTTCAAGAACTGACTCATTGGAAAAGACCCTGATGCTGGGAAAGATTTGAAGGCAGGAGGAGTAGTGGATGACAGGATGAGATGGTTTGATGATATCAGCTACCTGATGCACATGAATTTGAGCAAGCTCCTGGAGTTGGTGATGGACAGGGAAGCCTGGTATGCTGCAGTCCATGGGGTTGCAAAAATCTGGACATGACTCAGCAACTGAACTGAACTAATCCTCAGGAAGAGCAATTTTAATAAAGTTGAGTGGTGTTGTTTAGATAGAACTGAATAAGGTTCTAGGGAGCTGAATAAGTAATCATATGCTATTTTTGATTTAATATTTTTGCAAAGCAGTCAAAAGAATATTGAAGATAATGGATTTTAAAGGGGGCAAAAATAACTTTATTATACTAAAAATAAGAACATTGTCAACTAATACAAACTCCACATTACAAATATTTCTCACCACTCTCACCACCACATTTTTCTTATAGTATCATAATTGGTTACTGAAATCCATCCTCTTTCCTTTCAGTTTAATATCTACATAGGTTATCCTCTTAAGATATATGAAAATCACATGTTCTTGCTCAAAATCATCTAGTTGCTTCCTATATAATTTAATATAAAACTCATAAGCTACTTGCTTGAAAGTGAAAGTCTCTCAGTTTTGTTTGACTCTTTGCTATCCCATGGACTATGCAGTCCATAGAATTCTTCAGGCTAAAATACTGGACTGGATAGCTTTTCACTTCTCCAGGGGATCTTTCCAGCCCAGGGATCAAACCCAGGTCTCCCACATTGCAGGAGGATTCTTTATCAGCTGAGCCACAAGGGAAGCCCAAGAATACTGGATTAGGTAGCCTATCTCTTCTCCAGGGGATCTTCCAGACCCAGGGATTGAATCTTCCCGACCCACAGTCTCCTGCATTGCAGGTGGATTCTTTACCAGCTGAGCTACCAGGGAAGCCCCAAGTCCAAAGTCAGATGATTGTTATCTCAGCTCAAGAATTGGTAGAGCATTCTTTCATACTCAGCCTTTGGTTCTATTCAGAATTTGAACAAGTTATATAAGGCCCACTTTTAGTGGGGAGAACTATCTGTTTTACTCAGTATGTATTCAAATAATATGCTCCTGGAGATCACTGAAGACATAACTCCAGAAAGAATGAAGGATGGAGCCAAAACAAAAAGAATACCCAGCTATGGATGTGACTGGTGACAGAAGCAAGGTCCAATGCTGTAAAGAGCAATACTGCATAGGAACTTGGAATATCAGGTCCATGAATCAAGGCAAATTGGAAGTGGTCAATATGGCAAGAGTGAATGTCGACATTCTAGGGATCAGCGAACTCAAATGGACTGGAATGACTGAATTTAACTCAGATGACCTTTATATCTACTACTGTGGGCAGGAATCCCTCAGAAGAAATGGAGTGGCCATCATGGTCAACAAAAGAGTCCGAAATGCACTACTTGGATGCAATCTCAAAAATGACAGAATGATCTCTGTTCATTTCCAAGGCAAACCATTCAATATCACAGTAATCCAAGTCTGTGCCCCAACCAGTAACGCTGAAGAAGCTGAAGTTGAACTGTTCTATGAAGACCTACAAGACCTTTTAGAACTAACACCCCCAAAAGATGTACTTTTCATTATAGGGGACTGGAATGCAAAAGTAGGAAGTCAAGAAACACCTGGAGTAACAGGCAAATTTGTCCTTGGAGTATGGAATGAAGCAGGGCAAAGACTAATAGAGTTTTGCCAGGAAAATACACTGATCATGACAAACACCCTCTTCCAACAACACAAGAGAAGACTCTATACATGGACATCACCAGATGGTCAACACTGAAATCAGATTGATTATATTCTTTGCAGCCAAAGATGGAGAAGCTCTATACAGTCAACAACAACAAGACCAGGAGCTGACTGTGGCTCAGATCATGAACTCCTTATTGCCAAATTCAGGCTGAAATTAAAGAAAGTAGGGAAAACCACTAGACCATACAGGTATGACTGAAATCAAATCCCTTATGATTATACAGTGGAAGTGAGAAATAGATTTAAGGGCCTAGATCTGATAGATAGAGTGCCTGATGAACTATGGAATGAGGTTCATGACATTGTACAGGAGACAGGGATCAAGACCATCCCTGTGGAAAAGAAATGCAAAATAGCAAAATGGCTGTCTGGGGAGGCCTTACAAATAGCTGTGAAAAGAAGAGAAGCAAAAAGCAAAGGAGCAAAGGAAAGATATAAGCAACTGAATGCAGAGTTCCAAAGAATAGCAAGAAGAGATGAGAAAGCCTTCTTCAGCAATCAGTGCAAAGAAATAGAGGAAAACAACAGAATGGGAAAGACTAGAGATCTCTTCAAGAAAATTAGAGATACCAAGGGATTCATGCAAAGATGGGCTCGATAAAGGACAGAAATGGTATGGATCTAACAGAAGCAGAAGATATTAAGAAGAGATGGCAAGAATACACAGAAGAACTGCACAAAAAAGATCTTCACGACCCAGATAATCGCGATGGTGTGATCACTGACCTGGAGCCAGACATCCTGAAATGTGAAGTCAAGTGGGCCTTAGAAAGCATCACTATGAACAAAGCTAGTGGAGGTGATGGAATTCCAGTGGAGCTATTTCAAATCCTGAAAGATGATGCTGTGAAAGTGCCGCACTCAATATGCCAACAAATATGGAAAACTTGACAGTGGCCACAGGACTGGAAAAGGTCAGTTTTCATTCCAATCCCAAAGAAAGGCAATGCCCAAGAATGCTCAAACTGCTGCACAATTGCACTCATCTCACACGCTAGTAAAGTAATGCTTAAAATTCTCCAAGCCAGGCTTCAGCAATATGTGAACTTCCTGATGTTCAAACTGGTTTTAGAAAAGGCAGAGGAACCAGAGATCAAATTGCCAACATCCGCTGGATCATGGAAAAAGCAAGAGAGTTCCAGAAAAACATCTGTTTCTGCTTTATTGACTATGCCAAAGCCTTTGACTGTGTGGATCATGATAAACTGTGGAAAATTCTGAAAGAGATGGGAATACCAGACCACCTGATCTGCCTCTTGAGAAATTTGTATGCAGCTCAGGAAGCAACAGTTAGAACTGGACATGGAACAACAGACTGGTTCCAAATAGGAAAAGGAGTACGACAAGGCTGTATATTGTCACCCTGCTTATTTAACTTATATGCAGAATACATTATGAGAAACGCTGGACTGGAAGAAGCACAAGCTGGAATCAAGATTGCTGGGAGAAATATCAATAACCTCAGATATGCAGATGACATCACCCTTATGGCAGAAAGTGAAGAGGAACTAAAAAGCCTCTTGATGAAAGTGAAGGTGGAGAGTGAAAAAGTTAGCTTAAAACTCAACATTCAGAAAACGAAGATCATGGCATCTGGTCCCATCACTTCATGGGAAATAGATGGGGAAAACAGTGGAAACAGTGTCAGACTTTATTTTTCTGGGCTCCAAAATCACTGCAGATGGTAACTGCAGCCATGAAATTAAAAGACGCTCCCTCCTTGGAAGGAAAGTTATGACCAACCTAATAGCATATTCAAAAGCAGAGACATTACTTTGCCAACAAAGGTTCGTCTAGTCAAGGCTATGGTTTTTCCTGTGGTCATGTATGGATGTGAGGGTTGGACTGTGAAGAAGGCTGAGCGCCAAAGAATTGATGCTTTTCTTTTTTTGTTTGTTTGTTTGTTTGATTTTTAAGAATTGATGCTTTTGAACTGTGGTGTTGGAGAAGACTCTTGAGAGTCCCTTGGACTGCAAGGAAATCCAACCAGTCCATTCTTAAGGAGATCAGCCCTGGGATTTCTTTGGAAGGAATGATGCTAAAGCTGAAACTCCAGTACTTTGGCCACCTCTTGTGAAGTGTTGACTCATTGGAAAAGACTCTGATGCTGGGAGGGATTGGGGGCAGGAGGAGAGGGGGAGGACAGAGGATGAGATGGCTGGACGGCATCACTGACTCAATGGACGTGAGTCTCAGTGAACTCTGGGAGTTGGTGATGGACAGGGAGGCCTGGCGTGCTGTGATTCATGGGGTCGCAAAGAGTCGGACACGACTGAGCGACTGAACTGAACGTGTAGAAACGTCCTCACAGACACAACAAGAATAAGATTTATCCAGTTACCTGGGCATCTTGTGGCCTAGTTAAGTTGACACATAAAATTAGCCATAACATATTTTCACACCTAAGGTGCAAACTAAAGTCAATACCTCCATGAAAGTTTAAATGTCAATTTGTTTTTAACATGGGAAGAGAGGTTATACCTTTTCATTTAAAATTAAACATCATGATTTTTCTTAAAGTGATTACCTTTATAATTAAAATCTACATTCTGTAAAAATAAACCAATAAAAACAGACATAAAATGTTTTTTTTTAAGAATTTTCTCATTTTAGGCTAAAATATATATTATTTTTACATTTCAATAACAGGTATATTTTTTCAAATGAAATGTGAAAAACACATTATTGGTAGTAGATTTCAATTTTGTTACTATCATATGTAATTAATTACAAAACTAAAATTTAGAAATATTTCATTAATATATTATTTCATGTAATTAAAATATCAACTGTACATGAACTCTTTTGAAATTATTGAAAGTCAGTAAGACAAGAACTAGAGATTATTGGATTTTTGCAATTGGAAGGCTATCTTTATCTTATATAAGTGAGGTCTCAGTAGACTTACATGGATAGTGGAGACAGTAAATGTTAAAAAATATTCACTTTGAGTTATGGGGTTGCATAACTTAAGTGAGGAAAATAAAAGAATGAGTAGAAGTGGAAACACTAGCAAAGGAGTCTAACATTCAAAGAACTTAAAATACAGCATGCAAGTGGAAGTATGTGAGGACAAAGATATGGCAAAGGGATTAATTTTCCAATAAAAATATGCATAGTTTTGAAATAAATATTTCAATATATGCAATTGTGTTCAAATTTGGGTTCAAACACCATGCTATAAGAATGTAATAGTAAGAGCAGGAGTGAAAAAAAAAAAATCTGAAAGAGTGGGTTAATTTGAAGGTGACTGAATTCAACCAGGATAGATGGATTATTTTAAAATCCCAAACTTGATTCTTATTCTACCAATAATGCCCAAATGATCTACCAAGTCCTTGGGAAACTGAGAAGAAATTGCTTTCAGTTACACAGAAAAAAATAGAAAACTTCTGTACTGAGACTAATTTTTAAACTCTAGCCTACCATACACAGAATGCTTGTGGATTGAAGTTTTTGCCATTGTTTTCATAATAATCATGAACAAGCAATTATTTACTTAATATAATGAATTACTGTGTGTGATTTTATTTCGTTAGTAATTTACAATATGGGTTTCCCAGGTGGTGCACTGATAAAGAATCTGCCTGCCAATGCAGAAGACATAAGAGATGCAGGTTCAATCCCTGGGTCGGGAACATTCCCTTGGAGTAAAAAGTGGCAACCCACTCTAGTATTCTTGCATGAAAAATTTCATGGACAGAGGAGCCTGTCCAGCTGCAGTCAATGGGGTTGTAAAGAATTGGACATGACTGAGCACACACACACACACACATATACACACAACTTATGGTACAAGTTTAACATTTCAGTTAATTTTTAAAATAATGTGAACTTAGAAAAATATTAGTCTTTAGGAGTAATTTTGTGTGTCTCACTTTCCCTGAAATTGATAATAAACCAGTGACAGAAAAATATGTAAAGCCAATGAGAATATAACTATTTAAGGACTTATGAACTTATACCATAATTTTTTCAATTATAGGATGTGTTTATACTATGCCCAAAAATAAACCAGTAATTTCAATGGAATTTGGCTCAGAATACAAACTGCAAATTGTCTAAGAACCTGTAAACAAGGTTTGTTAGTATAAGACAATACAAAAATTGGAAATAAACAACTGGGACAAATGAGGATTTGTGCTGTCTTAATCTTATTTAATATCCCAATTATTGTTAAAAAAGAGTAAACACCATCAGGAAACTCACAGATAGTGCTAAAAGAGAAAGTAAGGAAAATGCTAATAAGAGCAATGAAATAATTTTTTTAATGAGGAAATAAAAATATGAAAAGTATCCCCAGATAATATGAAATAAAAGAGCTTTTTATCTTCACTATTATAATAATAAAATAAGGTAGATGAAATATATTTAGAAGAGAGATTGAGGATAATTCAGTGACTGAAAATTTATTTACAAAGAACAGTTTCAATGGGTTTGAAAGATTAATGAGGAAGGGAGTAAAGCTGAAATATCGGCAGATCAGATCCTTGGAAAGGGATGTAGTTTATTAGACATATCAGCTCAATATAAAGAAGACGTCCCTAAGTGTTGGGTGCACATGTCTGGGGTGTGTGTTGTTTAAAAACAGAAAGGATTATTTTGAAATGTAGTGTTTTCTATGATGTAAGTCTTATATGTCTTTGTGACTATTTAAGACCAGAAATATAGTTGAATTATCTGAAATTTCATGAAATTTCACAGATTCTTATAAAGAATTGCATTTAGATAACTGAATATTAAGTGTAAAAGTATGAATTCAGAATCAAATTTACGATTTCCTAGTCTATCATATATTGACTATGTGAATTAAGCAAGTTATTTGAACTCTAAACTGTAGTTCTCTTGTATGTAAGTATAACCAATACTCCTAGTTTACAAATCACTAATAATTAAAAGAGTATATGTATAGAAAACATAGTATAGGGTGAAAATTAAATAATAATATGAAAATTACTTAAGATGTTTCCCTGTATTTACTATTATTTATACAATTTTAGGACTTCAATATCACTTGAAATACATATAGAAGGCTTTTTGTTTGTTTTTTTCTGGTGAGACTCTCACCAGAATTTGGAAGCATAGTAACAAATATAGGTAAAGTGAATTGGTTTAAGTCTCATATAGTCAGAAGTACTCAGTTATAGCATTTGCCTTTTGCTGTATCATTAATGATTTTTTCAATATGCAGAATATATAAAATATGTAAAGATTATTTTTTATGTATACTTAAACTTTGAGATATTAAATACTTAGGAAATTATTTTTGTCTGAAGTCACTGTTACCAACACACAGCCTTACTATTTTATTGGGTTGGCCAAAGTTCACTTGGATTTTTCCATAAACTGTTACAGGAAAACCCCAAGCAAATTTTTTGGCTGAGAAATGGAGTATTTTCTGCCATATCAATAAAGAAGGATATCAGCCATCAGGGATTCTGTCCCTCCAAATGTGAATTTCTAAGCCCAAAAAGAACAATGTCTGCTATCTGGTAGCCATCTAGCTGCATATGGGAGCTGTCACCACTACCTACCACGAGGGAGGAACTGTATAATGTGAAAAATCAAATAGCAGGATGCTGGCGCCAGATAGCTGAGATGCATAAGGAAGGAATAATTTCAGTAAGCCCAGATTCTTGCATATTCCTGTACATAGAAAAGGGCAAGATTCCTTAAATTGAAATATCTGGTTTTCTTTAATTAACAATAATCTTTTGATATTCAGACTACCTGCCCCTTGTTACAAGCTTTTATATAACCTGACTCCACCCCCAATTCCTTGCAATGGTTTTCTCAAGGTTCTTTAAAATGCTGTCTCTTGGGCTTGAATATTCCCACCAAATGAAACATAACTCTCAACCTCTAGGTTGTGACTATTTTTTAAGCCGATATGGTCAACCCAGTATTTTAGTAAAGTCTGCTGTTTCATTTGGAGAAGGAAATGGCAACCCACTCCAGTGTTCTTGCCTGGAGAATCCCATGGACGGAGAAGCCTGGTAGGCTGCAGTCCATGGGGTCACACAGAGTCGGACAGGACTGAAGCGACTTGGCAGCAGGCAGCTGTTTCATTATGGTGTATATGATTATACTTCAGAGTAACAGTCAAAGGAGAGTAATTACAGGCTACAAATATTTTCAGAACCAGTGTTCTAGATCTGTATTCTATATAGAGATTTTATAATAAAGTCACGTGGGAGTCTTTTTAAAAAACATAGATTAATAGACCTTTTTCTTGGAGATTCTGAATATCTACAACTGAAAGCAAAATTTCTGGCTATATTAACCTTCATTGGTGATTCTCATCAGTCAAATTTGGGAAGTTGACTAAACCACACCAGTGTTTCAAATTTGGTATTTCTCTGTTTCAGGGGAAATTCAAATGATTCTTTGTTTCATGATATCAAAACAAAATTTTGTGTAAATGTGAAATATGCCATTCTCATTCAAATATATACAATCAGATGTGAAAATTCTGTGTAACTCAGCAAAGGGGCTGGAAGAATGATAAGGCAGTTCAAAAAAGGATGCAAAAGAAAACTTGAGATTAGTTTGCAACATTAGATGTACTGTGCCAAATTGCTTCAGTCGTGTCCGACCTTGTGACCCCATGGGCTGTTTAATTGCAAATAGTGTATCAGAGATACACTGTCTTAGAGACAGATAATCTTCCAGTGGGTCTGTTGTGACACATGATACTGAAAGGGCTTATTTTGGTCAATGTTCGTCTCATTTCTAAAGTTTGAGTAATTTTCCTTAACGACCAATAAAGTTCCTTAACGACCAATAAAGTTATATAAATCATGTATTTGCTTTTGTTCTTCTTTAATATTTTTAATTAAAAAAAAAAATCAACTAATATACACATAGCCTCTGAAGTTGAGAAGGAGGGTTTTTTGGGGTTTTTGTTGTTGTTGTTGTTTTTTCTTTAAGAGGTTTTTCACCAGTTCCAAAATTTGACTTGACGATTGATTGTACTGAGTATAAAAGTGAAAGTCGCAATTTGTGTCAGGCTCTTTGCGACTGACTCCATGGACTATACAGTCCACAGAATTCTCCAGGCCAGAAAACTGGACTGGGTAGCCGTTCCCTTCTCCAGGGGACCTTCCCAACCCAGGTATCGAACCGGGGTCTTCTGCATTGCAGGCGGATTCTTTACCAACTGAGCTACCAGGGAAGCGATACTGAATATTTTAGTCCAAAAACAAATCAAATAATACAATCTAACATTTGCTTTCATTGTTTAGTGAAAAGGGCTTGCTTGATTAGAATCCTGTGGCTGCCAGTTCTTAGGAAAGAAAGGAAACTACAGTGCATCAAATAAAAACAAAATCTTCTGATTTCAGAGTTGAGAAAGATTATCATGAATAAATATCAAATAAAGAATAAAATGGTTTAGGTAAATTAGCTTTATATGGGGATATAATTAATATTTAATAGCAATAAATATTTTATCTTTGTGTGTTTTTTAGCTAAGAAATGTTTCTTAGAATCATTTAGCTGAAGTCATTATTTTATTCATATAATGATGTTCAGAGATTAATTTATTTAGACTTTTTGATTTAAATTATTCCAGCTTCAGTTTGTTGATAGTTTTAGAAAGGTATTAACATTCTGTCCCTCTTGGTGATATCATGTATATAGACATGGTAAAATAATAATTGTTCTATGCTTCTGAAAAGATAAGAAAAGTTGGTTATCAACATCCCTTTTATATAACAAATGCATACTATATATATTTTAGTTATAGAGAAATGCCTATAATAATAAAAATGATAACAATATGTAAAATAAGACACGGGGAGGGAGGTGGGAGAGGGGTTCAGGATGGGGAACACATGTACACCCGTGGCGGATTCATGTTGATGTATGGCAAAACCAATACAATATTGTAAAGTAATTAGCCTCCAATTAAAATAAATTAATTTTAAAAAAGACACTAGAAACATTCTCCTACCAATAAATATAAGCATTGTTTTCAAATCTAAATTATTTGAAGCTTACATATTGTACATGCTTATGAATCAAACAGAATAGCACAGCAAATTATAGAAGATAGTTAAGTGTGAAGCTCTATGTCAAGGTCACAAGAATGTAGCCCTATATCAAGGTCACAGTACAAAAATCTCTGGAAAGGACAAAATCCAACTGTTGCCATGAGCCTTCTGATCTAAACTGGCAAATTCCCCAACTCCATATTAGGTAAGATACCCACCCTATTATCCATCCTATATCACCCTAACAAATCACTTAATGCCACCCTCCCAGCAGAAATTTTCTCTCTCTTGAGGCTATAAACATTGGCTACTAGCCCAAGGAAGGCATCAGCTCTTCCTTGAGCTCGTCCATTGTTCTAACAGTATCTTCTGCTCTAATAAGCTCTATTCTCCTCCCCTTATGTATTGTTAGGAAATTATTTTCCTATCTGTGCATGGATCTTGATAGTAAAGAAAACATGCATGCTAAGTCGCTTCAGTTATGTCAGACTCTGCGACCCCATGGACTGTGGCCCACCAGGTTACACTATCCATGGGATGCTTCAGGCAAGAATACTGGAGTGGGTTATCATGCCCTCCTCCAGAGAATCTTTCCAACCCAGGGATTGAACCCACATCTGCAGCTACTGCATTACAGCTGACTCTACCACTGAGCCACCAGGTAAGCCCTTAAGGAAAAGAAACACCAAATATTTCCTGTAATTGTCATATATGTATTTGTCTATTCACTCCACTTTTTATTTTTCTATAACTGTCCCTGTTTCCTGGCACAGAGCTACTAAAATCCTTGTGATTCCCTAAGCTATTAGAACACAGAACACATCTCTCTCTCTCTCTTTTTTCTCTTTTTAATATCTTTGATCCTTGTTTCTTACACAGAATTCTTAAACCCCTTGGGATTTCCTAGATAATTGTAGTATTTTTTCTTCTAATGACATTACTCTTGGTTATGTCCTATATAAGTGTGTGTGTATATATACACACACTTGAGAGTGGAATTGCTAGATCATATGGTAGTTCTGTTCTGTGTGTGTGTGTGTGTGTGTTTGTGTGTGTGTGTGTGTGTTTTAATTTTGCAGGTAATGGGGACTCCAATCTGTTTTCCAGAGTAATTTCACCAATTTGCAATCTCATTAACAGTGCACAAGTGTTCCCTTTCCTCTACCGTATTCACCAAAATTGTTACTGATGTTTTTGTTGTTGCTTTACGTGTTTTACAATAACCATTTTGAGAGATGTGGGATCATGTTTTATTTTACTTTTCATTTGTACTTTGCTGATGATTAGTGATATTGAGCATCTTTTTCATGTATTTTTTGGCCGTCTGTGTGTCTTCTTTGGAAAAATGAAAATGTCTATTCAGGTCCTTTGCCCATTTTTAAATCAAGTTTTTTTTGTTGTTGTTGTTAATGTTGAGTTGTATGAGTTCTTTGTATATTTTGGATATTAACGCCTTATCAGATATATTCTTTGTAATGATCTTCTTCTACTCAGTAAGCTGCCTTTTCATTTCATTAATAGTTTTCCTTCAAAAGCTTTTCAGTTTGATGTTGTCTATTTGTTAATTTTTACTTTTGTCTCCCTTACTTTAGGGGACAGATCAAAAACAATATTGCAAAGACTGATGTCAAAGAGCATACTGATTATGTTTTCTGCTAGAAGTTTTATAGCTTCATGTCTTAACATTTAAGTCTTTAAATCATCTTGAGTTTATTTTTGTATATGACGTGAAAAATAATTCATTCTTTGGTATGTAGCTGTTTCCCAACAGCATTTATTAAAGAGACTATACTTTTCACATTACATATTGTTGCCAACTTCATTGTAGGTTAATTGGTCATTTAAACATAGATTTATTCCTGGGCTCTCTAATCTGTTCCTTTGATTTCTGTGTCTGTTTTTCTGTCAGAACTATTTTTTGATTACTGTAGCTTTGTAGTATCGTGTGAAATCATGCATTGTGATGTCTCCAACTTTGTTCTTTCTCAAAATTGTTTTGGCAATCCAGGACCTTTTATGGTTGCAAACAAATTTCAGACTCATTTGTTCTAGTTCTGTTTTTAAAAAATGCCATTGATATTTTGATATAATTCAATCAGTAGATTTGTATAATGCCACCTTAACAATATTAATTCTTCCACCATGAGCACTATATATTTCCATGTATTGTCTTTAATTTCTCTAATGAATGTCATGGTTTTCTAAGTACAAGTCTTTTACCTACTTGGTTAAATTTCTTTCTAGGTAAAAACAATTATAAATGGAATTTTGGGGTTTTTTATTTTTTAATTTTTTTTATTATTATTATTATTTTTACTTTACAATATTGTATTGGTTTTGCCATACATCAACATGAATCCACCACGGGTATACATGTGTTCCCCAACCTGACCCCCCTCCCACCTCTCTCCCTGTACCACCCCTCTGGGTCATCCCAGTGCACCAGCCCCAAGCATCCTGTATCCTGCATCGAACCTGGACTGGTGATTCGTTTCTTATATGATATTATACATGTTTCAATGCCATTCTCCCAAATCATCCCATCCTCTCCCTCTCCCACAGAGTCCAAAAGACTGTTCTATACATCTGTGTCTCTTTTGCTCTCTCACATACAGGGTTATTGTTACCATCTTTCTAAATTCCATATATATGCATTAGTATACTGTATTGGTGTTTTTCTTTCTGGCTTACTTCACACTGTATAATAGGCTCCAGTTTCATCCACCTCATTAGAACTGATTCAAATGTATTCTTTTTAATGGCTAACAGGCCTTAGAAAGCATCACTACAAACAAAGCTAGTGGAGGTGATGGAATTCCAGTTGAGCTATTTCAAATCCTGAAAGTGATGCACTCAATTTGCCAGCAAATTTGGAAAACTCAGCAGTGACCACAGGACTGGAAAAGGTCAGTTTTCATTCCAATCCCAAAGAAAGGCAATGCCCAAGAATGCTCAAACTGCCACACAATTGCACTCATCTCACACGCTAGTAAAGTAATGCTCAAAATTCTCCAAGCCAGGTTTCAGCAATATGTGAACCGTGAATTTCCTGATGCTCAAGCTGGTTTTAGAAAAGGCAGAGGAACCAGAGATCAAATTGCCAACATCCGCTGGATCATGGAAAAAGCAAGAGAGTTTCAGAAAAACATCTATTTCTGCTTTATTGACTATGCCAAAGCATTTGACTGTGTGGATCACAATAAACTGTGGAAAATTCAAGAGATGGGAATACCAGGCCACCTGATCTGCCTCTTGAGAAATGTGTATGCAGCTCAGGAAACAACAGTTAGAACTGGACATGGAACAACAGACTGGTTCCAAATAGGAAAAGGAGTACGTCAAGGCTGTATATTGTCACCCTGTTTATTTAACTTATATGCAGAGTACATCATGAGAAACGCTGGACTGGAAGAAGCAGAAGCTGGAATCAAGATTGCCAAGAGAAATATCAATAACCTCAGATATGCAGATGACACCACCCTTATGGCAGAAAGTGAAGAGGAACTAAAAAGCCTCTTGATCAAAGTGAAAATGGAGAGTGAAAAAATTGGCTTAAAGCTCAACATTCAGAAAACTAAGATCATAGCATCCGGTCCCATCACTTCATGGGAAATAGATGGGGAAACAGTGGAAATAGTGTCAGACTTTATTTTTCTGGGTTCCAAAATCACTACAGATGATGACTGCAGCCATGAAATTAAAAGAGGCTTACTACTTGGAAGGAAAGTTATGACCAACCTAGATAGCATATTCCAAAGCAGAGACATTACTTTGCCAACAAAGGTTCATCTAGTCAAGGCTGTGGTTTTTCCTGTGGTCATGTATGGATGTGAGAGTTGGACTGTGAAGAAGGCTGAGTGCCGAAGAGTTGATGCTTTTGAACTGTGGTGTTGGAGAAGACTCTTGAGAGTCCCTTGGACTGCAAGGAGATCCAACCAGTCCATTCTGATGGCGATCAGCCCTGGGATTTCTTTGGAAGGAATGATGCTAAAGCTGAAGCTCCAGTACTTTGGTCACCTCATGCGAAGAGTTGACTCATTGGAAAAGACTCTGATGCTGGGAGAGATTGGGGACAAGAGGAGAAGGGGATGACAGAGGATGAGATGGCTGGATGGCATCACTGACTCGATGGATGTGAGTCTCAGTGAACTCTGGGAGTTGGTGATGGACAGGGAGGCCTGGCGTGCTGTGATTCATGGGGTCGCAAAGAGTCGGACTCGACTGAGCGACTGATCTGATCTGATCTGAGTATTGTCATCCTGTTTATAATCACTGGTAAATAGATTTTCCTATGGCCAATTAATTTTTTAAAGACACTGTAGAATATAGAAACCAGATGGAATTCGAGCATACATGACCCTAGAGAAAAGGATGATGTCTAGGTTTAAGTGATTTTTCCATAATGTACCTCTGTAGTCTTCTTAACCCACAATACATACTATATTACTAAGCAGAACTTAATAGTCATACTGGGTAGAAATCATAGGTCACTGTTTTTGTTTACTATAGTAGCTGGAAATTGAAGAAAATCCAAAAAGAGAAAAGGAAAATTCCTGAAATCTGAACATATACTCTCTCTAATCTTTCACTGACTCACAATTTGGGCATACTTGGAACAGACTAGAGGATCCTAGAGGAAAGCAATCTCTGAAAGATTGAAAGACTTGAGTTGAGATTTCAGCAGTTTGTAGAGAGAGTAAGGATCTGTGAATTTAGAAAAATTTGGTAATCAAGTTGAAATTTTCATAGGAAAACAGAGGTTTTGTTGTTTTTCAGTAGCTAAGTCATATCTGACTCCTTGTGACCCCATGAACAGCAGCATTCCAGATCCACCTGTCGTTCACTATCTCCCAGAATTTTCTCAAACTCATGTCCATTGAGTCAGTGATGCCATCCAAACGTCTCACCCTTTGTTGCCCTCTTCTTCTCTTGACCTCAATCTTTCCTAGCATCAAAATCTTTTCCAATGAGTTAGCTCTTTGCATCTGGTGGAAAAAGATGGGAGCTTCAGCATTAGTCCTTCCAATGAATATTCAGGATTGATTTCCTTTAGGATTTACTGGTTTGATCTTGTTGTACATTCATTCTTTGGTGCTCAACCTTCTTTATGGATGAGAAGTTACATCTTAGGGGGAAAAGCACTTTGGATTGATGTGTAGCTCCTCTCTGCACTGAGAGTAGACAGAAGACAAATTTCACTAAATCTTCACTCAACCCAGAGAGAAATCAACATTTTCTGCTAGCAATTTACTTGGTGTTTTATTTGAATCCAACATTTCACCAAAGAAGATAAAAATGTAGATCTACACGACACAATGACCATGGCCAGTATAAATAAAAATTAAGAGAAATGTAATAAAACAGAAAAATGTGATCCATAATCCAGGAAAAAAATATAAATGCACTCCAGTTTTCTTAATGTTAAAATCAGCAGTCAGTGATTTTTTGAAAGCCAGAATAAGAACATTAGATTTAAACAGCTGAACTGAACTGTATGGCAACAATAGCATAAATTACAGGAGCAGATAAAAGGAATTAGGTCACCAAAAGTTTCTTATGTTATGCCTGAAATATAAATAGTCTCTAAAACAAAACTCCCCTGATAGGCAAAGAAGAAATACAAGAAGTAACTAGAGATAAATTAAAACAACAACATTAACAAAAATGATTACTAGCAATAAGAAATCAATCCCTAAAACAGAAATCATGTATGTGTAACTTTGAACTCAAGGAATCATGTGGAAAACAATAACTGGAAACCTTAATGAGGTCAACAGAGTTCTGTGCTTCTGCATATCTCAGGGGAGACACTAGAATTTTAATACTAAGATTTTAAAGAGGCTCCACAAATGCTTTAGTGCTTCAATACATCCTTGCCCAAAGCAATAAATAACCCTCTACAAATTCAATGTTATTGGTTAGTCTTTAAACTGAATGATAGAATAAAAAACAATTCCTTAAAAGTATACTTACAACTGTAAATATTTATATTGGAAGATAACAAATTAGCTACCTAAGCATTTTAAAAATGATTAAGTGTATTGTGTTATATTCATGCAATTTATTTTTTAAATAGTTTATTTTGGGTTTATTGTTTAATATTGTTCAATCACTAAGTCCTGTCCAACTCTTTTGTAACTCCATAGCCTGACAGGTTCCTCTGTCCATGGGATTTCTCAGGCAAGAATACTGGAGGGGGTTGCCATTTCCTTCTCCAGTGAATCTTCCCAAACCTGATGTTGAAGCTCCATCTCCTGCTTGGCAGGTGGATTCTTTACCACCGAGTCACCAAAGAAATGAGTATATATATGTACATAATGATTTACAGGATTATATGTAGCATACATAGAATTTAGTGAATATGAACATCACCCATTAAGTAAATATAAATCATAAATTAAGTATGCAAATAATTAATAGAAATTATATTGGGAGACAATTGCAGAGATGAAAATTCTGCCTAGTGACATGTCATTTTGTTGTTTTTTGTGTTTCCAAATAATCCACAATTTTGATGTGTAAATTTAAAGTGCAATTCAATTAAAAATAAACTTTCAAATATTTTTGCTTTTTCTATTTTGCAATAATATATTTATATCTTATATCACAATATTTCTGTATGATATTCTTGTTGCTCAATATAATTTTCCCATGAAATATGTGTCTAGTTGAGTATATTAGTTTGAATAATTCTGTGTGCAATATACATAGCTTAAAATTTATTCTTAAAATCTTCTTTGACATTTTGACTACTGCATAACTGGCTTGATATCATGTGTAAATATTAAAATCATATAGGAAAATTGTAAATGTCTCATAATCAGTCTCTAAGGAAATATCCAGAGACAAATGGTATAATATACCATATAGAAAAAACATTCAAAGAAAGTGTGACAATATAATGTAAAGCACAGCATTCTTGAGTTTAGAAGTAAATAGTTGTTTCTGAGTATTTTCTATTTGCAAAATGTTAATTTTTGACAACGGAAGATGGTTCATACATTTAACACATTACAAGTAGCCATTTTAGTGTAATTGCTTACTTTAAAATGTGCTACATTTTTTGAAAATCATCCTATTTTGGAAATGTTCAAAGTTTTGTGCAATTTTTTTTAAATTCATAATGTATTACCTTACAGCCTGAGATTTAACAGACTTCAGTTTCATAGGCAACATGATCCCATTATGCAGATTTTTGATATTACATTTAAATAAACCTTTGAAAGAATAAATAGCTGCATTTTACAGTGACAATTTTATTAAATTACACTTTTAGATTTCACTATGCATTTACTAAAACCAGTACTGACATTTTCTGCTATTGATTTATTTTTCTCTTCAGTTATCCTGGCTACAGGCAAAAATTACATTGTAATGTTTTTGATTCATCTCCTGGAGTGTTGTTTTCCAGCTAAAGGGGAGAATAAATCAAGAAACATAGATTTAAAATATCCACACAAATATAGAATGTCCCACATACTTCTGTGGTTTTACCTTTTAATATAAATTACACTTTTGACGTGAAAAGAAAAGGGTCCATATGACCGGTATAAAATGAATTCCCGATAAATCATTTGGTAAAGAATCCACTTGCAATGCAGGAGACCCCGGTTCAATTTCTGGGTCTGGAAGATCTCCTGGAGAAGGGAGAGGCTACTCACTTCAGTATTCTTGGGTTTCACTTGTGGCTGAGCTGGTAAAGAATCTGCCTGCAATGCAGGAGACCTGGGTTCTATCCCTGGGTTGAGGAAGATCCCCTGGAGAAGAGAAAGGCTACCTACTCCAGTATTCTGGCCTAGAGAATTCCGTGGACTGTATAGTCCATGAGTTCGCAAAGAGTCGGACACGACTGAATGACTTTCACCTTCACTTTCATAAAATGGATTAAACCTAGCATCTAAAGAATTTTAACAGAATGCTCATTTTCAACTATGTGAGCTAAATGTATTGCATATTCTTTCTGTATCCACATCAAATGTATAGGCTATAACATAAAAATCTTATCAAAAATTAAAATTGCAATAATGTATTTAGTTTTAAAATATAAGACAGGTAACCTGTATAGTTTCAGAGAGGCTAAGGATTGTCTATAAGTCTGAGAAAGCAGCAACAACTGTAGAGATTTAGCAAAATAGATTAAATATTAATGTTCTGGACCAACAGTTGGTGAAAGTTAGGAAGTAGAGAAAGAATATCAACAAAAAGCATGAATGCCTATTTGGGGCACAGCCATAAAAGCAGAGGTGCTTCAATGTTTTGTCTTTCTCAGATAAACAATAGCAAAGCAAATATCATTCTCCCCATGGACATAGAGAGCTTGAGAGTTCACGATGAAGATAGATATCATAGTGTGGCTGCCACCATCTACTAGGAATGTGGAAGATTTGCCCAATATGACTTTTTTTTAAGATAATTATTGATATCAATATTATTTTAAAATACTTTTTTTAAAAAGTTTTAGAAAAGGCAGAGGAACCAGAGATCAAATTGCCAACATCCGCTGGATCATGGAAAAAGCAAGAGAGTTTCAGAAAAACATCTATTTCTGCTTTATTGACTATGCCAAAGCCTTTGACTGTGTGGATCACAATAAACTGTGGAAACTTCAAGAGATGGGAATACCAGACCACCTGATCTGCCTCTTGAGAAATTTGTATGCAGCTCAGGAAACAACAGTTAGAACTGGACATGGAACAACAGACTGGTTCCAAATAGGAAAAGGAGTACGTCAAGGCTGTATATTGTCAGACTGCTTATTTAACTTATATGCAGAGTACATCATGAGAAACGCTGGACTGGAAGAAGCAGAAGCTGGAATCAAGATTGCCAGGAGAAATATCAGTAACCTCAGTTATGCAGATGACACCACCCTTATGGCAGAAAGTGAAGAGGAACTAAAAAGCCTCTTGATGCAGGTGACAATGGAGAGTGAAAAAAATTGGCTTAAAGCTCAACATTCAGGAAATGAAGATCATGGCATCAGGTCCCATCACTTCATGGGAAATATATGGGGAAACAGTGAAAACAGTGTCAGACTTTATTTTTCTGGGCTCCAAAATCACTGCAGATGGTGACTGCAGCCATGAAATTAAAAGACTCTTTCTCCTTGGAAGGAAAGTTATGACCAACCTAGATAGCATATTCCAAAGCAGAGACATTACTTTGCCAACAAAGGTTCGTCTAGTCAAGGCTATGGTTTTTCCTGTGGCCATGTATGGATGTGAGAGTTGGACTGTGAAGAAGGCTGAGTGCCGAAGAATTGATGCTTTTGAACTGTGGTGTTGGAGAAGACTCTTGAGAGTCCCTTGGACTGCAAGGAGATCCAACCAGTCCATTCTGATGGAGATCAGCCCTGGGATTTCTTTGGAAGGAATGATGCTAAAGCTGAAGCTCCAGTACTTTGGTCACCTCATGCGAAGAGTTGACTCATTGGAAAAGACTCTGATACTGGGAGGGATTGGGGGCAAGAGGAGAAGGGGATAACAGAGGATGAGATGGCTGGATGGCATCACTGATTTGATGGATATGAGTCTCAGTGGACTCCGGGAGTTGGTGATGGACAGAGAGGTCTGGCGTGCTGCAATTCATGGGGTCGCAAAGAGTCGGACACAACTGAGCGACTGATCTGATCTGATCTGATCTGATCAATAATATTTGGATTGGATCATAACATGAAAACAACTGAACATTAAATTAACAAATGGAAATTGAACTAGAAAATTTTCCAGAATGCAGCATGAAAATAAAGTTCAGACATTTTTGATCTGTAAGTTCCAAAATCCAACCAAGACATAGTAGAGAAAAAAAGTGAACAGAATATAAAGACCTAATAGTAATAAAAGAAAGAAGAATTACTTGAAGGTAGAATAGTCCAATATTCCCCATAGCAAAGACTTAAAAACACTCTTAAGAATAAAAAGATTAAGAATTGACAACTTGAATACTTCTTTTTTGAAAGCCTATCTAAACACACAATAGTAAATATTTCAGCATTTTGCTTAGAGGCAATTTGAAAGACCATCCAAAAATATCATTTTTCTCAGAAAGAAAAATCAAAGTGATATCAGCCTTTGAGAAATGGCTTTAATAACAATTGTTTGACGGTGATATCTATACAGTTTCATTCAGAAATTTTCAAATATACAAGGACTCAGAAATTTTATCAGTCATGTAGCATATTTGAATGAATAACTGTACTGAAGCAAAAAGGAGATCTTAAAGGATATGGCAAAATGGGAAAAATAATAGAAAATAAAGCCACATACTTTTGTGTATTAAAATTATGAAAAAAATAAACTGAAAGCAAATAAAAGTTAGAAACAACTAATCACAATTAAATAATACATTTTCAAGAAGAAATAGAGATCTATGACATTTTAAATATTAAATCAATGGAATAAGTTACTCTGCTTTTACCAGATGAATGTATTCTATCATTACTGCCTCTTACTAATTGCTCTCAGATTCAAGGATTCCATTTTACTGTGCATTGTATATTTTAAATCATTATTTGACTCCTAAGTTTCTTCTGATCCCTGAATAATAAAGAAAATATTGCTAAGTGTTCCATCAAAGTGTTAGTTGCTCAGTCGTGCCCAACTCTTTGTGACCCCATGGACTGAAGCCCACCAGCCTCCTGTGTCCATGAGATTTTCCAGGCGAGGATACTGGAGTGAGTTTCCATTTCTTTCTCCAAAGTGTTCCATAGGTACATTAAATACTAGCTGAGAGGCCAACCTGATGTATTTTCAAAAGCTTACACCAGACCAAAAAATAAAAATACATCAAAAGCATACAGAATACTTTTTTATATCCACCCAAAAACATACACAAGTGTAAAATATATTACTTTTAGCATTTTCATTATAGACAAAATAAAACGTATAAATTAGTATATTTATAATCTACTTAACAAAATATAGGGGAAAAGGCATAAAATTTCAAAACCAAGAATTAGATTGAGTATCTTAAATAATTTGGATTAATTGGGGAGGCCACCTTGTAAATGCTAAGTCTTCATTAAACACTTCACTAAACTTCTTTTTACTCATTTTTTTCTACTCCATTGGCAATTATGATTGAGCTTCAGTTGTCTCTTTCCCAAATTTTCTTGCATTTATAAAACAAAATCAAAACAGAAATTTAAAACAAAACAAACAATGGTGTTCAGGCAAATCCTAGCAGCAAGTGTGGGAAATAGGATAATTTATGAGGGGTCCTAATTCCAGGCCTCTACATTTGAATTGACCTCCAGGAGGCCACAGTTGGATTGCCCTTTCCAAGAAGCAGAGGAGACAAAGCCAACTGCTCCATTCACGCTCATACTAAGTAGTCATTACATTAACAGCACATATTTGCAAGTAAAATTTGGAGCAAAGGGAAGATCAGGCTTTTAGGCTGAGAGTGACTTATAGCTCAGCATCAAATTTAAAAAGAAAATGGCTAAGAAATTACAGATTAAAGTAGGAAAATCAAGGAAGTAGTTAACTACATTTTCTGTAATGAATAAGTTGAGTTTTTAAAGATACATATTGTAGTTATTATAAACAGTTATTTGATTTTGCAAAGATGAATTTAATACTGATTTCAAATTAGTTAATTTATTCAGCATACATATTTTCCTTTACTGTGTCAGCTACACATTGACACTTGCCACTGACATCTGCCATCTACTCTACAAGGATTAAATCATGTGCTGCTTATCCACTAAGAAAAAAGATGCACAATGCGAGAGTTGCATGTTGTTTTCCTGGTGTCAGAATGAGGACTTTGGCTAAGGAGAAAGCAACTCAGACAGCTCTGAGAAACTGCTCCAAAGATATAATGGGAGAAGGTCAATATATATGCTTTTGGTGAAGGGGAAGTTCAATGCAATCAAGTACTTATTTTACAACAGTTTTTCTGCTGGTCATGAGGAGCTGATGTCATTATGAAGGGATTCATTCCTTTTTTAGATATGAGGAGATAAAGGAATTGGGATCATGAAATCAGTTCCTGAAAATATCTATTTAAAGACCTATTACACCAGTTTCCCCTGGAAGCACAAAGTGCATCATTCTCCACCCTGAACTCCCTTTAGGGCTGAAGTTAAACATCTGCATCAGCACAGGATTCTATCTCCAAAAAGGCAGACAGCAAATTTCTTTGTGTTGTTCAGTTGCTAGCAAATGCCCTTGGCAAGCACCAATTTCTAGTTGACCAGACCTCCACATGGTCATAAACTTGAGCATACTTTGGGAGGCATTTCATGACCATTTTGTCCCACATTGCTAGGAAGGCTCATTCCTAGTTATCGAAAAGAATTTGCTGATAGGCCACTCAATGTGCTATTATTGGGTTAGGTCTTAATAGTCAAAGATCTCTGGACACCTGTCTTCTAGTTATGCTCCAGGAGACTATTCCCTTTTATTGCATCTTCCCATATGTAGAGTTATTCTAATAAAATCATTGACCATATACAGAATTATGTATTTTATCAACTCCTGTGAGTAGTCTACTCAACATTATTTACACTGGAGGCTCAGTTACATATTTGGTAATTGCAAGAAACAACAATCTTGTAAAACCAGCAAATACAAATAACATAGCTGGCAGTATTATTAAAGTCATAAGTGAGAATTAAGTCAAGGATTTCCATTAAATGTAGCAAGCATATTCCTAGGTCATTTTAGTTATTCTATTCTGTACCAATCTTTATTAATTCTAGTAAAGTTATATTTTAGAACTGTACATAAGACACTCAGCCCAGTCTCCTAGTATTATTGGGATGATTATACTTAGTATAATTTAATTGTTCCCAAGATAATGGGGAGGTGGGCTTAAAACTTAAATGACTACAGCCTAATGTTAATCAAATAGATCCATTCCATTATTATGGGATTTTTCCTTTAAATAAACAAGCTGTTACAGTTTTTGATTGAGACTTAGGTCATCATTCTGGTTGAGTTTAAGTCACTCTAGAAAATTTAAATCTATTGCCAGGGTCAAATCAGGTATTATTAATTGGCCAGGTGGAAGTTTCCCATCTAATAATATCATGAGTAGACAGAACTGAACTGAACTCTTTTTCTTCTAAAATGGATTTCCTAGGGGCTATCCAATCAGAGGCTTGGAGGGGAGAAATCCATCAAGGTAACCCAGAAGTACTAGACAAAGTTAATTGGCCACAGATCCAACAATTGGTTTGCTTTTTAAAACTAGCATAGAATCCTGTCCTTGATAGAAAAGATTTGACTTATGTGTAAATATCCAAGAAGACAAGAAAACATTATAAATGATCATACAAATCAGCTTCAGCATCTTTGCTAAGCTGCCTACTTCTGATGTCATCTTCTTCTCATTCTAGGGTAGTGCAGTTTCCTCTATTTGAGTGTCATTATAAAGTGAATTTGAGGTCAGAAGTCTTTATGGACTAGTCTGGTGTAGGGGCCTTTGGAAGTGGAAATTAACTCAAGAGTCAATTTCCTTTCAATTTCAATGTGCACCAGCTAGTTAATGGTATCCAATTTAAAAAAAAAAAAAATCCTTTTATCCAGGTTTGATACATTCCCTTAAATTATGTCTTTTACCAGTCTTGGTAAAAGGCATCTGATCTTTGTCCAATGAGAGATTGCTGAGATAAGTTTCAGATACAAACTTAGAGTTTCCTTTAATAAATCAATTAAATTTTGCGTTAACATAGCATTATAGCAAAGAACTATCTAGGATATGAATCAGTAGATACAGATCTTCATTAACAAACTAGGATTTAATATTCTTTGAAACATATTTTTCTCCCTAAAATTACCCTTGTTTTTACCAAATATAATGAAATTAAAGACTAGTTTGTTTGTGAAATAAGTCTGACTTCAATAAACATTGCCTGGTGATTTGTACAACCATAATTTATCACAGACTTTTATGTATTTATTTTTTTATTTTAGTGAAACTTTTATAAAGAATCTCAGACTGAACTTAAAACACACACACACACACACACACACACAAACCTCTGAGGGCTAGGAAAGTCACACCAAGGGCTTATTACAGATTTTTGCCTAACAGGTCTAAGGTGATTCCTCCCTTCTCAAATGCTCCAAATTTCCTTGAGATTTCTGTACCTGTTAGTGAGATAGCCTTCCTAACTTATCTGATAATGCTACTGGAAACCTAACTTTCCAGCCTCTGGAGGGATCAAATAGAGATAAAAGGTAAATATTTATATAATTTATAAAAAATAAAAGTATAATGTACCGATTACTAAAAGTCATAATTAGCTTGAGGATAATGTTTTACTTACACCTGAAAACAGAGATTCAAACGAGCAATTTTTCATATAGACACCATACATTTAGAAGCATATTTACTAGTTCTTTCAGTTCCTTTGTTAACTTTTGTGAAGCCATCAGATTTCTCATTAGAATCTTTAATTTCTTACCCAGTTCAGCATTATGATCTGAAAGTCAGAAACTTGCATTTATCCAAAAGTTCTTTTTATGAATATTCTTGAAGAGGAAGTATTTATGCAAAAGCTTCAGAATAAAGCCATAACTGTCTATAATGACCAAAGACTTAAGGTATATTTAAAATCTGAAACTTGGTTACTGCTGTGACAACACTTTAAGATAGTAACTAGAATTATAACATTTTACCAACATATCAGAATTTTAGGAGCTCCATATAATTTCTAGGATAATGGTATTAGTAACATTTGCCATACTATATAACCTGAGGAGATTTGTTACTCATCTAACAATACTTCCCATGCAATTCAACATACCCATCTTAGTTTAATATCTCTCTTATGGAAAGTTTCAGGAGCCTTTTAAAGCATCCCAAAGTTAGCTAGATGTCAAAAGTGCTTCATTAGAGTTTGATTTAGGAAGTGTTGTCTATAAATATCAAAAAGCTTTAGGACACTCAGATAGCATAATCACTGTGAAACAATAGATATTCACTTAGCCAAAATAACAATAGAAGATTTCAAGGCCATCAACTACAAATAGGCACTTGCCAAGGACATTCACTGTCTGTCTCTGTGGATATTAACTTCTGTCCTGCTGCAGCTATTGACCTTTGGCAGGCCCTGAAGAGAGTTCAGGGTGGAGAAAGAGGTACTTTGCACCCCAGGAAAACTGGTGCAACCAGTCTTTAGATATTAATAGATAGATATCTTCAAGAATTGATTTCATGATCCCAACCCCTGTGTCTCCTTATATCTAAAAAAGCATTAAATTCCTTCATGATGATATCAGCTCCTCACAACTAGGAGAAAACTATTTGTAAAAAAAAAAAAAGTGCTTGATTGCACCAAAATCCCCCTTCACCAATTTCATATATATTGAGATTCCCCCACTATATCTTTGACCAAATGGTCAGATTAAATCAGATTGATTATATTCTTTGTAACCAAAAATGGAGAAGCTCTATATGGTCAGGAAAAACAAGATTGGGATCTTGGCTCAGATCATGAACACCTTATTGCAAAATTCAGACTTAACTGAAGAATGTAGGGAAAACCCCTAGGCAATTCAGGTATGACTTAAATCAAATCCCTTATGATTATACAGTGAAAGTGACAAGTAGATTCAAAGGATTAGATCTGGTAGACAGAATGCCTAAAGAACTGTGGATGGAGGTTTGTAACATTGTACAGGAGGCTGTGATCAAAACCATCACCAAGAAAAGAAGAGAATAAAAAGACAAAGGATAAAAGGAAAGATATACCCATCTGAATGCAGAGTTCAAGATAACATCAAGGAGAGCTAAGAAAGCCTTTTTACATGAACAATACAAAGAAATAGAGAAAAACAACAGAATGAGAAAGACTAAAGATCTCTTCTAGAAAATTAGAGATACCAAGGGAACATTTCATGCAAAGGCTGGCACGATATAGGACAGAAATAGTATGGACGTAAAAGAAGCAGAAGATATTAAGAGGCAGCAAGAATACACAGAAAAACTCTACGAAAAAGATCTTAGGGACAGGACAGCCATGATGGTGTGATCTCTCACACAGAGGCCAGACATACTGGAGTGTGAAGTTAAGTAGCCCTTAGGAAATTACTATAAAGTTAGTGGACATGAAGGAATTCCAGCTGAGTTATTTCAAAACCTAAAGTTGATGCTGTGAAAGTGCTGCACACAACATGTCAGCAAATTTAGAAAACTCTGCAGTGGCCACAGGACTGGAAAAAGTCAGTTTTCATTTCAATCCCAAAGAAAGGCAATGCCAAAAATATGTTCAAACTACTGCACAATTGCACTCATTTTACATGCTAGCAAAGTCATGCTCAAAATCCTTCAGGCTAGGCTTCAGTGGTATGTGAACTGAGAAGTTCTAGATGTACAAGCTGGATTTAGAAAATGTAGAGGGCTGCAGCCTTCCAGGTTCCCCCGTACATGTGATTTTCCAGACAAGAGTACTGGAGTGGGTTGCCATTTCCTTTTCCAGGGGATTTTCCCAACCCAGGGATTGAATACAGGTCTCCTCCATTGTAATCAGATGCTTTATCATCTGGGCCACCAGGGAAGCTAATGTAGAGGAACCAGAGACCAAATTGCCAACATCCTGTGGATCATAGAAAAAGCAAGAGAATTCCAAAAAAGAATCTACTTCTGCTTCACTGACTACACTAAGGCCTTTGACTGTGCAGATCACAAAAAACTCTGGAAAATTCTTAAAGAGATGGAAATGCCAGACCACCTTACCTGCCTCCTGGGAAACCTGTTTGCAGGTCAAGAAGCAATAGTTAGAAACAGGCTTGGAACAACGTACTGGTTCCAAATTGGGAAAGGAGTATGCCAAGTCTGCATATTGTCACCCTGCTTATTTAACTTATATGCAGATTACATCATGCAAAATGCTGAGCTGGATGAAGCACAAACTGGAATCTTGATGAAGGTTGAAACGGACAGTGAAAAAGCTGGCTTATAACTTAGCATTCAGAAAAACAAAGATCATGTCATCCAGTCTCATCACTTTATGCAAATAAATGAGAAAAAAAATGGAAACAGTGACAGCCTTCATTTTCTTTGTCTAAAAAAATCACTCTGGACAGTGACTGCAGCCATGAAACTGAAAGATGCTTGCTCCTTTGAAGAAAGTAATGAGAAACATAGACAGTATATTAAAAAGCAGAGACATTACTTTGCTGACAAAGGTCCATATAGTTAAACCCATGGTTTTTCCAGTAGTCATGTACGGATGTGAGAGCTGGACAATAAAAAAGGCTGAGGGCCATAGAATTGTTGCTTTCAAACTGTCGTGCAGGAGAAAGCTCTTGAGAGTCCCTTGGACTGCAAGGAGCTCAAACCAGTCAATCGTAAAGGAAATCAGTCTTGAATATTCATTGGAAGGACAGACACTGAATCTAAAGGCCCAAAATTTGGCCACCTGATGTGAAGATCTGACTCATTGGAAAAGGCCCTGAAGCTGGGAAAGATTAAATACAGGAGGAGCACGGGACGACAGAGGATGAGATGTTTGGATGGCATCACCGACTCCGTGGACATGAGTTTGAACAAACTCTGGGAGATGGTGAAGGACAGAGAAGGCTGCAGTGCTTCATTCTATGGGGTCACAAAGAGTCATTCATGACTGAGACTGAGCAACAACAGCCACCACATTTTTGGAGCAGTTTCTCAGAGTTATCTGAGGTGCTATCTCCTGGGCTACAGTCCTCATTTTGTCCCAGATGAAACATAACTCACAATTCTCACATTTTGTATCTGTTTTAGTCTACAAAGACAAATGCAGAACAGATCATTTAAGAGCTAAAGAAACTTAAAAATCTGTTATCAAAGGCAATTAAATGTCTTCAGAAAACTTGCTACATTTTAACAGAGAGAAAAGATTAATTTAATTTTTGCACCAGCTTTCTTCTAAAGTCTATTTGCTGAATTTAAGTTATTTCAAACTTATCACTCATTTTAGTACAATTTTAACTTTCATATTGTCGAATATCTGGAGAGATCCTACCATAAAATTATTTCTAAAAGATCAGCTAAAGTTCTTATCTCATTTGTATTTTCCTTCCTTAAATTCTATATTTAGTAGCTGTATCTATATTCATATCTATCTTCTATACCTCTGTATAACTATATAAATAATGATGTTACTGAAGACTATTTGATCTTTACTCGATATTAGAAAAAAAAATGGTTCTTGATAATATACAAAGTGCATCACAAGATGATTAAGTTATCCAAGAACTATTGTTTATTTGTTAAATAATATTTTAATTAAATATTTAAAATTTTAGTCTAATTCCAAACTCCTAATTTATCCCCCCATTTTTCCCTTTGGTAAGCATGTTTTTTTCCATGTATGTCTATTTTTGTTTTGTATATAAGCTCACTTGTATCATTTATTTTTTTTAGATTCCACATATAAAGCATTAACCTATACATAATACTATATAATTAACAAGCATCTACTATATAGCACAGGGAACTGTACTTAATATTATACATTAGCCTACAAGGAAAAAAATCTGAAAATAAAAAGTTATACATATTTATAACTAAATCACTTTGTTATACACCTGAAACTAATGTAACATTATAAATCAGCTACACTTCAGTGAAAAAATAAGAACAAATACATTAATAAAATTAAATATAAATTTAAAAGTCTACTCTAAATCATTCATATTAAACCATAAAATGAGCAATGCCATCAATTATTTACGAAGGGAAAACAGTCTCATAGATTTTCAGTAGCTTCAAAAACAGATAAAATCTAGTCCAAAAAACTTTTTGTCTTCAACTCTTTATAGCTAAACACTTCTTAAGGTGCATTTTGAGGTAAGTAGTTTGGATATGAGAGTTGGACTGTGAAGAAAGCTGAGCGCCGAAGAATTGATGTTTTTGAACTGTGGTGTTGGAGAAGACTCTTGAGAGTCCCTTGGACTGCAAGGAGATCCAACCAGTCCATTCTGAAGGAGATCAGTCCTGGGATTTCTTTGGAAGGACTGATGCTAAAGCTGAAACTCCAGTACTTTGGCCACCTCATGCAAAGAGTTGACTCATTGGAAAAGACTCTGATGCTGGGAGGGATTAGGGGCAGGAGGAGAAGGGGATGACAGAGGATGAGATGGCTGGATGGCATCACTGACTCGATGGCCATGAGTTTGAGTGAACTCTGGGAGTTGGTGATGGACAGGGAGGCCTGGCATGCTACAATTCATGGGGTCACAAAGAGTTGGACACGACTGAGTGACTGAACTGAACTGAGTTTAAATTTGTGGTACATTGCATTTAATTTATGTGCCCTATGTGCCTACTCCAGAGAAGGCAATGGCACCCCACTCCAGTACTCTTGCCTGGAAAATCCCATGGACGGAGGAGCCTGGTAGACTGCAGTCCATGGAGTTGCTAGGAGTTGGACACGACTGTACAGCTTTCAAGTAGACAACCTGAGCGACTTCACTTTCACTTTTCACTTTCATGCATTGGAGAAGGAAATGGTAAGCCACTCCAGTGTTCTTGCCTGGAGAATCCCAGGGATGGGGGAGCCTGGTGGGCTGCTGTCTATGGGGTAGCACAGAGTCGGATATGACTGAAGCGACTTAGCAGCAGCAGCAGCATGTGCCTACTCAAATCTAAGAGCTTCTTAAAATTTATATAATTTAATTCACACAATAACTCTATGATTAAAAATAATATCATTACAATTGTGTTAAGAATGTATGTAAGGATAGGCATAACATGAAATTTTAAATTTAAGCTATTTTAAAAAGTAGGGTTAGTAGGAAAAAAATTATCAGTGAGCTGGAGATCCTAATAGATGTCAAAAATTGTTGAGAGGAGAACTTAGATTGAGTGTATTGGAAAAGCATGAAATAATGGACATTATTGGGATGCTTAAATTTAAATTTTGAATTTTCAGAATATTTTAATATCAACAGTATAGTTTCTCAGATAGACTGTCACATCTGTTGGGCCACACAGTGCATGCATGGTGTGGAATCTGGGGTACTCACGACAAGTTTATATGCATGATCTACAAAATACTATCAATATATGTGTACCATAATTCGAAAACCTTTGGGAAACAATGGGCTAGGGTGTGACATTGGGAATAGGTGCCTGAGCTTAAGCAGAAAACAAGTTCATCAGAGAACTTGTTCATCATCCAGAACAATGGCAGGAGCATTGTTAGAAAGAAAAATTGTAAAACATTATTAAAATCTTATATTAATGAGGGGATTAAGGAGGAAGCTTGTAAATAGTACAGTCATGATGGATTTGCTTAAAGTAAATTTTAAAATAATACTGGAAAGATTATCTACATGCTGCTAAGTCAAAATTAAAGACACATAAGTGGTTATTTCTAAGTCTTCAAGTATGATAAATAGGGAGTTGAGAAAAAAACTTCTGTAGTTTAGAAGGCCTATAGGATATATTGCCTTAAATGAAATACTAGGTCTTTTATGTTTATGTTCAAAAGTAGAACTCCAAAGCCTAACTTGTGAATGTCTGGTCAGCTTCTAGCAACACAAAGGCCTACCTCCCTGTCTAAGCCAGTTCTTGGATCTAGTATTTGTCTTTTCTCTTTCTCAAATAGTTGATGTCAATGCTCAGAAATTATAAAAATATGTTCAGTTTTTCCCTTAGACCATCACTAGTCCCTGGGTCATGAAGTTCCCCTGGAGAAGGAAATGATAACCCACGTCAATATTTTTGCCTGGGAAATTCCATGGACAGAGAAATCTTGTGAGCTACAGTCCATGAAGACTCAGACATGACTTAGTGACTAAACAACAGCAACAACAACACAATATACAGCAGAATGGTTTAGTGAAATCAGAGTATAGAGTCATACAGGATCCATCTGTGGAAGATTTAGTGCAGCATAGGGATTAGAGCCTGAGAAAAACTGAGTTTTGGGGTTCTTAATCTAAATATGATTTCAAGGTTTCGTGGCATTAGTACTGATACTCTCTTGGGGTAGAAGACCTGAAGGAAAGTTGCATGGCTTGAGGTAGCCTGGAGTTAAAACTCCCCTCCAGGTCTTCTCTACCACTCTATGCAAAACAAAGAACTCTCTCACCCGAAGAAAAAATGGACATTAAGTTGAATATGCCAGCTCCCAGCCGGTCCAGCCTCTGGGTGATCTCCAAAATTCCTTGTCTCAGCCATTTAAGAGATAACTACTCTGAACAACCTTGGAGAAGAACAGGCCCCCTTAAGACAGTAACTTTCCACATACATGCCTATATATACTTACTCTTTTCTTAGGTTAGTGCAGCAGCTCACTAATCTGACTGCTGCTCCTTCTCGCCTCATTAAAGGTGATCTGTTCCTGAAAAGTGCCAGTCTCATTCTTTTTCTGAACCTTGCCTTCTCTAACTTCCTTACCTTACAAGACCCATTTAGAGATTCCTTGGAATTGATTATCTTAGGTAGAGTGCTCTGCTGTGCACAAGTATGTGTAGGGAAATTCTGTGGTCTTCTCAAGAGCTTGTATGGACTCTATGCCTTCTTTTAACCCTATGAATAGTTAAATTTACGATCAGAGAAGAGTAGATATTCTAAAAGTGTCCTGTGTTTTTAGAATCCTAATTGCAGCAGAATTTGGGTTTAAGCTGTGCTACAATCTGTTTCCAGAAGATGGAGCTCTAAGACCTCACTCTTCAAATTATGCAAGGTTGGTATAGCAGGTTATCCCTAATGCATAGATTATGAGAGACGTGGACTGGGCTGTAAAAGACCTATGATAATGTTTTTAGTTTTATCGTACTGTTAATACCACAAAACACTCTAAAACTTCGACCTTCATGTGGGCTTTTTAACTTGGTACAACACAAAACAGTCTTATGTTCATGTGTTAACTGAAATATTAATTTGATATAATTATTATAAAGTTTAGAAGGAATGAGATAAAATACAGTAAATAAATTTGTAAGGTAAATTTTACTCTAAAAAGGGTAGTGTTAAATAAGGAAGAAAAAAGGAAGAAAACCTTCACAACACAATGTAAGAAAAAAGTTAAAATCCATAATAATATAAAAGTATCTGTTAAAGCCATAGTTTTTCCAGGAGTCATGTACAGGTGTAAGAGTTGACCTAAAGAAGGCTGAGCACTGAAGAGCTGATGCTTTCAAAATGTGGTGCTAGAGAAGTCTCTTGAGAGTCCTTTGGACAGCAAGGAGATCAAACCAATCAATCCTAAAGGAAATCAACCCTGAATATTCATTGGAAGGACTGATGCTGAAGCTGAAGCTCCAATATGCTGGCCACCTGGTGCAAGGAGCTGACTCATTAGAAAAGACTCTGATGCTGGGAAAGATTGAGGGCAGGAGGAGAAGGGGACAGCAGAGGATGAGATGGTTGGATGGTTGGATGGCATCATTAATTCAACGGAAATGAGTTTGAGCAAACTCCAGGAGTTAGTGAAGGACAGGGAAGCCTGGCATGCTGCAGTTCATGGGGTCACAAAGAGTCAGACATGACTGAGCAACTGAACGTCAACAATCTGTAAAATTAGCATTCAACTCCAATGGTTTTTCTATTTTATATGGTGGCACCATATAAATAATACAGAAACACAAATGATATTGTTAACCTAAACTCTGTTGATCTTGATTTCTTAACATGGTATTTGTATATCCAGGATTAATATTGAATTTCATTCTAAATATATGTGATTCATGACAGTCATTAAGTTCATTTTAACTTTATACCCCATATCAATCGATACAACATAGTGGCTCCATATGTTTATTTTGTCCATTTAACAGTTTGGCCTTCCTGTCATGAAAGCATAACATTTAGCTTTCTTTGTATTACAACACATATTGTCCAACTGACCTCCTTTTATTTTTCAATGTATCTCCAGTCTCCTACTTTCCCACTCTCTACCGACTATGGATGATTATGAGTTCTTCGTTCTAGTCCAAAGCATACTGCTGCTACTGCTAAATCACTTCAGTCGTGTCCAACTCTGTGCGACCCCATAGACAGCAGCCACCAGGCTCCCCCATCCCTGGGATTCTCCAGGCAAGAACACTGGAGAGGGTTGCCATTTCCTTCTCCAACGCAGGAAAGTGAAAAGTGAAAGTGAAGTTACTCAGTCGTGTCTGACTCTTCGTGACCCTATGGACTGCAGCCTACCAGGCTCCTCCACCCATGGGATTTTCCAAGCAAGAGTACTGGAGTGGGGTGCCATCGCCTTCTCCGTCAAAGCATACTAAGATACTAGTAACTTTCCAGATTGCTGTCCACTTCTCCAATTCTTACTCTATTAGTCAGAATTCAGTTTCAGATAACAGAAAACATTTTCCCTAGTTTCAGTGAAACAAAATTTAGTACCTTTTTTTTTCACTTCCAAATTTATTGAAGCTTCTGCATAAGTAGATGTTAGTTGAGGTAGAGAGGTCTGGGAATCATTCTCTGTAATAATGAGTTGACCCTGAAAGAGATCTGCCACTTCTGACTCATATTCTCACTCTAGAATTAAATTCTCAAAACCATAACGGAGAGAACAAGTAGTCACCGCTATGATTTTGCCTCCAAGTGATATACTACCAGATACAATTTTAGATTGTATCTGGTAGTTAAAATAGGTGGCCTGTGTACAACCTCCTCTTGTCCTTATCCAGGTTCAAACTTACGTCTTGTCTGCTTGAATCTGAATATTTCTTAAGTGAAGGATAATCATTTTTAGCTTGGCAACGTCTGCACTTCATAAAGTCACTAGAAAGAGATTGGAATATGTGTTGAGTGAGTCAGTCTACTGTATCTGGTACAGTGAACTTTCAAAATTCAAATCATCTACTCCTAATCCTAAATTTTCTAAACTATAAAATTAGGTGGCTGGACTAGAAAATACCACATATTAATTTCACTTGAAATATTCTATGAATATAAGTATTAGAAAAAAGAATAGTAAGAAATGATCATAGATAAAATGGGATGAGTCAAGCACAGTATGTACCAAAGAAAGTATTAAAAACTATAAATATTGAAATGTTTGTAATTATCGACTACAATTTTAACTTCAGTTCAGTTCAGTCGCTCAGTCACGTCCAACTCTGCGACTCCATGAATTGCAGCACGCCAGGCCTCCCTGTCCATCACCAACTCCTGGAGTTCACCCAGACTCACGTCCATTGAGTCAGTGATGCCATCCAGCCATCTCATCCTCTGTCGTCCCCTTCTCCTCCTGCCCCCAATCCGTCCCAGCATCAGAGTCTTTTCCAATGAGTCAACTCTTCTCATGAGGTGGCCAAAGTACTGGAGTTTCAGCTTTAGCATCATTCTCTGCAAAGAAATCCCAGGGCTGATCCCCTTCAGAATGGACTGGTTGGATCTCCTTGCAGTCCAAGAATCTATAAAATATGAATATGTTTAAAAAAAAAAAAACATGGCTTTAAACAAAAGAAGCCAGTAACACTTTTGATAGAAAATGTGAAAATTGTTATTTTGTAGTTACAATTGCTAATCTAAACAAGTCCTGCTAAGAATCTCCTAAGAGTAATAAATTTAAATAGACACATATAATATACACACACTTTTCTTCTAAAAAACAAGATGCAAGCTGGGGCAAAATGAGGTGATGCTGTCCAAAACTAATTGAGTCTAATATCTGCTGTGTAACTTAAAAACAACTTAGCCCAATACTCATAAATACAATTTATACTTTCTGGCTCTAAATCTAAGTAACAAAAAAACAAGGAAAATTCACATTGTCTTATCTAAAACAAATGATCATGATTGGAATTTGTTTACAAAGGGAAATTCTATTTCCCTGCCCTGCAATTAGTAGACAAACACAGATAGTATTGGGGAAGTATTACTAATTAATTGTTAACAACCTGCTGGGAAAATAACCAAGACAGACACTAAATTACACAACTAGTTATCATGTGTGTTGGAGCAGAAAATATTTAAGGATTTTAATCAGAATCCCTTGCAAAAAGTATTTATTTAGCTTGATTACCTAAATAAGGGGCTTCCCTGGTGGCTCAGGTGGTAAAGCCCCTGCCTGCAATGTGGGAGACCCAGGTTCAATCCCTGGATTGGGAAGATCCCCTGGAGAAGGATATGGCAACCCGCTCCAGTACTCTTGCTTGGAAAATTTTGTGGATGGAGGAGCCTGGTAGGCTATAGTCCATGGGGTTGCAAAGAGTCGGACACCACTGAGTGACTTCACTTTCACCTAAATAAATGTGTCAAAGGGCCTCCCTGGTGGCTCAGCTGGTAAAGAATCTGCCTGCATGTGGGAGACCTGGGTTCAATCCCTGGGTTGGGAAGATCCCCTGGAGAAGGGAAAGGCTACCCACTCCAGTATTCTGGCCTGGAGAATTCCATGGACTATAGAGTCCATGGAGTCACAAAGAGTCGGACCGGACACGACTGAGTGACTTTCACCTTCACTTTCACCTTAAGTAACAGAAATAATCTGAAAATGGGCATAGCCAAACTTAATTTACTAGACATAAAGTTATTTATATTTTCTTATTTTAAGTAATTTTTCATGGTTTCTTCATGATATAATTTGGCATTTTTTAAGTTATAACTGTAAATTTATTTGCTATTTCACTCTTTACTTCTGCAGCTTTAAAAACATGTTTAATAACTAGGAATTACAGATCACTCTATATTAATGGATATTTATGGAATTTAAGGGTGAATAGAAATATAATGAATCTGTGAGGTCCATTCAAAATAGCTTTGATTAAAAACGTAAAGACAAAAAACATGACAATGGAAACCCCAGAAGCTTTCCTAAGAAATCATTATATCCTCTCTTTACATGTTTAAATTATTATGCATTAAATTAAGCAAAGATTATACTTACTTTTCTCTTCCCATTTTCTCTGTGCTGTGCTCTGTTTAGTCGCATCTGACTGTTTGTGACCCCACTGATTGTAGTCCTCCAGCTTCTCTGTTCATGGGGATTCTGCAGGCAAGAATACCAGAGTGGGTTGCCATGCCCTCCTACAGGGGATCGTTCCAATCCAGGGATTGAACCCAGGTCTTCTGCATTGCAGGCAGATTCTTTACTGTCTGAAATACCAGGGAAGCCCAAGAATACTGGAGTGGTTAGCCTATCCCTTCTCCAGGGGAACTTCCTGATCCAGGACTCCAACTGTAGTCTCCTGCATTGCAGGCAGATTCTTTACCAGCTAAGCTATCTGGGAGCCCCTCTTCCCCCATTTTCTTTACCTATTCCTAAATCATTCATTACTTATTCTCCATTTTCACTTTCACATTAGAATTTCACTCCTTAATATTTTCCACATTGATTAGCTTTCTCAAATTAAATATTCAGAGAGAATCTAACAAGTTCATACTATGTTTTGCTACTGAGACACACTGACAGTTTATCTATTCATTCAGCCCATAATTATTGATATCTTTATATTGCATGTACTGATCCAAAATCTGGGATTAGAACATTGATTCTACAGATTGAGTCAAGTCTTCTGAAACTTCTAATTTAGTGAAAAAATATATACTTGATGTAATGGCACACAATGATGAGTGTTTTTAAGATAAAGTAAAATGTATTAATGATAAAGAAAATGAGTGTAGTTGCTTTTTTAAATAAGATAAATAGGAAGGACAAAGAGTAGAATAGTAGCAAAAGAAATTGAAAAATTGTTCAAGAAACACAACATACAAACTCGTACAAACGATTATAAGCACTTGATAGTTCAAGTATTATGGGTAGCTATTGGTGGGTTTTAAGTAAGGGATTAGATCATTAGAATTTATTTTTAAAAGGATCACTTTGATGATTGACTCTGGAGGCAAAAGGAAAAACAAAGAATCCTCTTAGGGGAGGTGTTTCAGAGGCATTTCTGAGACACAACATGGTAGAAGTTGGTATATTAAAAAGTGATAAGTTAAAAATAATTTGCAATGAACTTGAGGATAAACATTTGAGCAGAAGAAAATAAAGAGTATAAAAGTACTTAGCTTCTCAGCACAAAAGCATTTCTAAATCAAGAGGTTATTAATCAGATTAGCTAGGCTTCATACCTCTTATGAATATCTAAATGGGTGATTATGGTTGGCTGCTTCTAGACTATTTTTTCTAATTTTTTCCCTGACATTTATAAACCCAGTGTTATATTTATGTAAACTTTTCTTTTGTTTTTATTATATTATATGTACTTTTCAATTTCCATGTGTGCAAGTTGTTTTTTCACATTTAAAATGCTTTTAAAGCATTTTTTTCAGAAATTAAAACTTACTCAAATTGGGTTCGATGCAGGATACAGAAAGCTTGGGGCTGGTGCACTGGGATGACCCAGAGGGATGGTATGGGGAGGGGAGGTGGGAGGGGGGTTCAGGATGGGGAACACGTGTACACCCGTGGCAGATGCATGTTGATGTATGACAAAACCAATACAATATTTTAAAGTAAAAAAAATAATAAAAATTAAAAAAAGACTTACTCAAATTTTTAAAAATAAAGATATATTTCAACTTCTGACTATTAAGTTTAGACAATTGAGACTAAGCAGTTTTATACTATTTGTTTAAAGTATAAAAACATAAAATTATTCTATACTGCTATGCACTCAAGCAATATAAGGAGAAAAATTGTATAAGAAAGAGATACCTATCAAATATTAGAATAATGGTTACTTCTGAGAATAACTTCAACTAATCTATGCCTAAGAATATCAATATTTAAATTACATATTAAGAATAATATAAAAAAACAACCTGAGATATCCAAAATTATAGTAGTTGTTTAAATTAATATAGGAAAATATTTCCATGGCAAGTACAAGTTTAGTGCTAGTAACAAATGTTAAGTATAAAGTATGATAAACGAAATTTATGTTCCATGTGTAGGCTCTGTATATAAAATGATGAAGCAACCAAAGTGCTCCTTATCATTTTAAATCTCATGAACTCATTTAGGGAGAGATTCATCTGAGAGATAAACATAGTTACAACTATTAACTTTGTCAACTGTAAAATCTATATATGAGGGTAACTAATAAGGAAGCCTAATTTACATTAGGAAATATTCAAGTCAGATGTCTTTGATAAAGCTCATTTATTAAGAGTTGGAGAATTAGTTAAGGGAAAAATGATGTGAGAATTTATCAGGGACTAGCTGCATTCCAGCAAAACAGGAAAGTTAATATATGTTCTAAAAATAAGGAAGTAGGGACATTTGATGATCATGAAGCAGATGATTTAGAACAGGCCTAATGGAAATACTTAGTTGAGCATGTGTCTTGGGAGATGAGATTCACAGGTGCAAAGCAGTTTGGTGCAAGTTGATAAACAGAAAGAATTTAAAATATGATGACATAAATGATGGGCCAACATCATCAAGGAAATGAGGCATGAAAGTATAAATACCTGTGAACTAAGAAGAAGATGGTCAATTGTTCCTACTGCTTTGTCCCTCAGACTTCAAATGAAGGTACTTTAGAATACAAAGAAGTTTCCTCTGACAGAGCGGTTACTGGAGGGTAGCTGCATGCTTCCTCTGTAGTTGAATCTACAAATTTCATAGAAATATTTGTGTGTGGGTATTTCATCATGGGCAGAGGTTTGGATTTTCTAACCTGTGGATCCAAAGCAATCAACTGGAAAGCAACTAGCTGTAATATGAGAATTTCATGAGGGAACAAGATAAAATGTAAACAAACAAAAATCAATACATATTCACACTAGCTAAAAACTATTAAATGTAACAAAAATAGTTTCACTCACAATGCAGAAAATGTTTTGAAAATGTTTGTAATAATACATTTTAACACAAAGAATAAAGCAAGTTAATTAAAAGAGGATATAATCATTTCTAAAGAACTAAGAGACTGAATTTGCGACCCATGGACTGTAGCCCACCAGGTTCCTCTGTCCATGGAATTCTCCAGGGAAGAATACTGGAGTAGATAGCCAATCTCTTCTCCATAGATCAGATCAGATTAGATCAGTCGCTCAGTCGTGTGCAACTCTTTGCGACCCCATGAATCTCAGCACGCCAGGCCTCCCTGTCCATCACCAACTCCCGGAGTTCACTCAGACTCACTTCCATCGAGTCAGCGATGCCATCCAGCCATCTCATCCTCTGTTGTCCCCTTCTCCTCCTGCCCCTAATCCCTCCCAGCATCAGAGTCTTTTCCAATGAGTCAACTCTTTGCATGAGGTGGCCAAAGTACTGGAGTTTCAGCTTTACCATCATTCCTTCCAAAGAAATCCCAGGGATGATCTTTCAGAATGGACTGGTTGGATCTCCGTGAAGTCCAAGGGACTCTAAAGAGTCTTCTCCAAAACCACAGTTCAAAAGCATCAATTCTTCAGCGCTCAGCCTTCTTCACAGTCCAACTCTCACATCCATACATGACCACAGGAAAAACCATAGCCTTGACTAGACAAACCTTTGTTGGTAAAGTAATGTCTCTGCTTTGGAATATGCTATCTAGGTTGGTCATAACTTTCCTTCCAAGGAGTAAGCGTCTTTTAATTTCATGGCTGCAGTCACCATCTGTAGTGATTTTGGAGCCCAGAAAAATGAAGTCTGACACTGTTTCCACTGTTTCCCCATCTATTTCCCATGAAGTGATGGGACCAGATGCCATGATCTTCATTTTCTGAATGTTGAGCTTTAAGCCAACTTTTTCACTCTCCTCTTTCACCTTAATCAAGAGGCTTTTGAGTTCCTCTTCACTTTCTGCCATAAGGGTGGTGTCATCTGCATATCTGAGGTTATTGATATTTCTCCCGGCAATCTTGATTCCAGCTTGTGTTTCTTCCAGTCCAGCGTTTCTCATGATGTACTCTGCATATAAGTTAAATAAGCAGAGTGACAATATACAGCCTTGATGAACTCCTTTTCCTATTTGGAACCAGTATGTTGTTCCATGTCCAGTTCTAACTGTTGCTTCCTGACCTGCATACAAATTTCTCAAGAGGCAGATCAGGTGGTCTGGTATTCCCATCTCTTTCAGAATTTTCCACAGTTTATTGTGATCCACACAGTCAAAGGCTTTGGCATAGTCAATAAAGCAGAAATGGATGCTTTTCTGAAACTCTCTTGCTTTTTCTACAATCCAGCGGATGTTGGCAATTTGATCTCTGGTTCCTCTGCCTTTTCTAAAACCAGCTTGAACATCAGGAAGTTCATGGTTCACATATTGCTGAAGACTGGCTTGAAGAATTTTGAGCATTACTTTACTAGCGTGTGAGATGAGTGCAATTGTGCAGTAGTTTGAGCATTCTTTGGCATTGCCTTTCTTTGGGATTGGAAGGAAAACTGACCTTTTCCAGTCCTGTGGCCACTGCTGAGTTTTCCAAATTTGCTGGTGTATTGAGTGCAGCACTTTCACAGCATCATCTTTCAGGATTTGGAATAGCTCAACTGGAATTCCATCACCTCCACTAGCTTTGTTCATAGTGATGCTTTCTAAGGCCCACTTGACTTCACATTCCAGGATGTCTGGCTCCAGGTCAGTGATCACACTATCATGATTATCTGGGATGTGAAGATCTTTTTTGTACAGTTCTTCTGTGTATTCTTGCCATCTCTTCTTAATATCTTCTGCTTCTGTGAGGTCCATACAATTTCTGTCTTTTATTGAGCTCATCTTTGCATGAAATGTTCCTTTGGTATCTCTGATTTTCTTGAAGAGATCCCTAGTCTTTCCCATTCTGTTGTTTTCCTCTATTTCTTTGCATTGATCACTAAAGAAGGCTTTCTTATCTCTTCTTGCTATTCTTTGGAACTCTGCATTCAGATGTTTATATCTTTCCTTTTCTCCTTTGCTTTTCACTTCTCTTCTTTTCACAGCTATTTGTAAGGCATCCCCAGACAGCCATTTTGCTTTTTTGCATTCTTTTCTATGGGAATGGTCTTGATTCCTGTCTCCTGTACAATGTCACGAACCTCATTCCATAGTTCATCAGGCACTCTATCTAGGCCCTTAAATCTATTTCTCACTTCCACTGTATAATCATAAGGGATTTGATTTCAGTCATACCTGTATGGTCTAGTGGTTTTCCCTACTTTCTTCAATTTAAGTCTGAATTTGGCAATAAGGAGTTCATGGTCTGAGCCACAGTCAGCTCCTGGTCTTATTTTTGCTGACTGTATAGAACTTCTCCATCTTTGGCTGCAAAGAATATAATCAATCTGATTTTGATGTTGACTATCTGGTGATGTCCATGTATAGAGTCTTCTCTTGTGTTGTTGGAAGAGGGTGTTTGTTATGACCAGTGCATTTTCTTGGCAAAACTCTATTAGTCTTTGCCCGGCTTCATTCCGTATTCCAAGGCCAATTTTTTCTGTTACTCCAGTTGTTTCTTGACTTCCTACTTTTGCATTCCAGTCCCCTATAATGAAAAGGACATCTTTTTTGGGTGTTAGTTCTAAAAGGTCTTGTAGGTCTTCATAGAATCGTTCAACTTCAGCTTCTTCAGCATTACTGGTTGGGGCATAGACTTGGATTACTGTGATATTGAATGGTTTGCCTTGGAAACGAACAGAGATCATTCTGTCATGTTTGAGATTGCATCCAAGTACTGCATTTCAGACTCTTTTGTTGACCATGATGGCCACTCCATTTCTTCTGAGGGATTCCTGCCCGCAGTAGTAGATATAATGGTCATCTGAGTTAAATTCACTCATTCCAGTCCATTTGAGTTCGCTGATTCCTAGAATGTTGATATTCACTCTTGCCATCTCTTGTTTGACCACTTCCAGTTTGCCTTGATTCATGAACCTGACATTCTAGGTTCCTATGCAACATTGCTCTTTACAGCATCAGACCTTGCTTCTATCACCAGTCCATCCAAAGCTGGGTATTGTTTTTGCTTTGGCTCCATCCCTTCATTCTTTCTGCAGTTATTTCTCCACTGATCTCCAGTAGCGTATTGGGCACCTACTGACCTGGGGAGTTTCTCTTTCAGTATAGGATCTTCCCAAATCAGGGATAAAACCCAGGTCTCCTGCATTGCAGGCAGATTCTTTACCATCTGAGTCATCAGGGAATCCCATATATAAATACACATATACAAATAAGTATACATATATGGGGTATTACTGAATGGGGGATTCTTAATATATATTTAAACATTATAGTCCAATTTATTATATTTTAATAGATTTAATTTAATGAAATTTTAGTTTACACCCCAGCAGAATTTTTTATGGAATTTAAGAGAAAATATACTCAAATCACTAGTTAAGTTTTTGAAAAAGAAGAATAATTAAAAGTGAATTATTTTATACTTGTATAAAATTCATTACTAAATTACCATGAATAAAGCAGATTTTTTAAATTGCTGATGAAAGGCAAATGCAGGGAAAACAAATCCAGAAGAGATAATCAAAAGGCATATGTTTAGACTGCTGTATCAGTTAGGAACTGCCTTTGTCTGCAACAGAAGTTCAGGGAAGGAAAGGTATCTGCTGGCATCTGCCTGGTAGTGTTACCAGCAGAGAGGCTGGAGACTCCTCCTCTCAAAAGCCTTGGTTCTTGGGACCCATTGCAAGAAAGATTAATGAAGATAAGGAAAGACAGAACAGAGAGAACACCTCAAGAGAGAGGTGGGCCAGACCAAAGGAGGCTAAAGCACCAGAGGTCTGAGGTGCAGAGTTTTTAAGGCAAGGTTATTTCCATAATCCAGAGGGTCATTGATTGACAGTCTTGACTGAGAGCTGCAGGTTATATAACAAGAGGCTCCATTGTGCATATCTTCCCCATAATTGTCTATTATAATTAGCTGTTTGTATTTATGGAATATTTATGAATATTTAATGAGCCCAATGACTCATTGTTTACCTAAGTACATGAGGTGTATACAAGTGGCAGAGGAGCAAAAGTTCTAATAGTTGGCCAGTGGGGGGTGGGGGGTTTCCAGTCCCCTGACTATTTTGCAGTATTGATGGGGGCATATTTAGGGCAGGGCTGGTAAATAACTTGGTGGGATTAGGTGACAATTGCATGTTTAGCCATTGCGGCTCCCTCTTGTTGCTGGTGGTTAAGATCTGCTTAACAGGGGGACAGAAGCTATAATTGACAAATTTGGAGGGCTCAGTGGGGAGTAGCTTGAGAGCCCAATATTTAGGGGTTCCTACACTGCATGAATTTTACCACCGAGAATCCCATCAAGGTCTCAGGGTGAAGATAAAGAAATAATAATAATAACTTGTCCCTATAATTACATTGTGGGAAGGGGAAAGTAACTCTTTTGAAATGTGCCCAGGAGATTATGCTCTTCATACTACTCTTGAAAGAAACTATCTTCTTTTAGTTTAACAAACTAAGAATGTTCTAAAAACTAACTGATCTGGGGAAAAGGATATACCCAGCTACAACCTTTTCAAATGTCCTCTCTCTCCTGATTTGGAGGAAAACTGAGAAGCATTTGTGAAAGATTATAGCTCAGAAACTAAGGGTCACTAAAATATCTTTGCCTAACCATACAATGTTAGAACATCTGTCCTCCCCCTCATCCTGACACCACATCAAGCAGACTCCTGAATAATTGTGGTTTACAGCTTAAAGAACAGTAAGACTATCATATTTAAGAAGCCTCTAGAAAATCCAAAGACAATGAGGGATACAAAAACAAGGACACTAAAGGAATTTCAACCATTGACATATACACCTACATTGGGAACCTGGAATATTAGGTCCATGAATCAAGGTGAGTTGGACGTGGTCAGCAGGAGATGGCAAGAGTGCTGCTGCTGCCTGCTGCTAAGTCACTTCAGTCGTGTCCGACTCTGTGAGACCCCATAGACGGCAGCCCACCAGGCTCCCCCGTCCCTGGGGTTCTCCAGGCAAGAACACTGGAGTGGGTTGCCATTTCTTTCTCCAATGCATGAAAGTGAAAAGTGAAAGTGAAGTCATTCTGTCATGCCCAACTCTTAGCAACCCCATGGACTGCAGCCTTCCAGGCTCTCTGTCCATGGGATTTTCCAAGCAAGAGTACTGGAGTGGGGTGTCATTTCCTTCTCCGTGGCAAGAGTGAGCATCAATATTTTAGGAATTAGTGAACTAAAATGGACAGGAATGGGTGAATTTAATTCAGATGACCATTATATCTACTACTGTGAATAGAATCCCTTGGAAGAAATGGAGTATTCTTCATAATCAACAAAAGAGTGCAAAATGCAGTACCTGGGTGTGATCTCAAAAATGACAGAATGACCTCAGTTCCTTTCCAAGGCAAATCATTCAACATCACAGTAATCCAATTCTATGTCCCAAACACTAATGCTGAAGAAGCTGAAGGTAAACGGTTCTATGAAGACCTGAAATACTTTCTAAAACTAACACCAAAAAAAGATGTCTGTTTCATCATAGGGAATTGGAAGGCAAAAGTAGGAAGTCAAGAGATAGTTGGAATAATGGGTAAGTTTAGCCTTGGAGTACAAAATGAAGCAGTACAAAGCTTAACAAAGTTTTGTCAAGAGAACACATTGGTTATAGTATACACACTTTTCCAACAACACAAAAGACGACTGTACACATTGACATCACCAAATGGTCAATATCAAAATCAGATTAATTATATTATTTGCAACTGAAGATGGAGGAGCTTTATACAGTCAGTAAAAACTGACTTGGCTCAGATCATGAGCTTCTTATTGCAAAGTTTAGGCTTAAGTTGAAGAAAGTATGGAAAAACCACTAAGTCATTCTTGTATTGCTGTGTCACTTCAGTCGTGTCCGACTCTGTGTGACCCCATGGACTGCAGCCTACCAGGCTTCTCCGTCCATGGGATTCTCCAGGCAAGAACACTGGAGTGGGTTGCCATTTCCTTCTCCAATGCATGAAAATGGAAAGTGAAAGTGAAGTCGATCAGTCGTGTCTGACTCTTAGCGACCCCATGGACTGCAGCCTACCAGGCTCTTCCATCCATGGGATTTTCCAGGCAAGAGTACTGGAGTGGGTTGCCATTGCCTTCTCCCCAGAAGACTCTAGCTGCTTTTAAAAAACAGAACTAGAGACCTCTGACCCACCAGCACTAAACTCAGCTTCTTGCCAGACCACCTGGGCTGTCAAACATTCTTGTATGACCTAAATCAAATCCCTTATAATTATACAGTGGAGGTGGCAAATACATTCAAGTGATTAAATCTCATTACAGTGTACCTGAGGAAAGATGGTCAGAGGTTCATAACAGTGTACAGGAGGCAGTGACCAACACTATCCCAAAGAAAAAGAAATGCAAAAAGGCAAATTGTTGTCTGAGAAAATCTTACAAATAGCTGAGAAAAGAAGAGAAGCAAAAGGCAAAGAGAAAAAGAAAGATACACCTATCTGAAGGCAGAATTCCAGAGAATAACAAGGAAAGATAATAAAGCCTTCCTCAGTGACCAATGCAAAGAAATAGAGGAAAACAACAGAATGGGAAAGACTATAGATTTCTTCAAGAAAATTGGAGATACCAAGGGAACATTTCATACAAAGATGGGCACAATAAAGGACAGAAATAGTATGGACCTAACAGAAGCAGAAGATATTAAGAAGAGGTGAAAAGAATACACAGAAGAACTATGAAAAAAGATCTTAATGACTTAGAAAACCATGATGGCTTGGCCACTGACCTAGAGCCAGACATCGTGGAGTATGAAGTTAAGTGGGCCCTAGGAAGCATTACTACGAAGTTAAGTGGGCCCTAGGAAGCATTACTACTAACAAATTAGTGAAGGTGATGGAATTCCAGCTGAGCTATTTCAAATCCTCAAAGATGCTGCTGCTAAAGTACTGCAGTCAATATGTCAGCAAGTTTTGAAAACTCAGCAGAGGTCACAAAACTGGAAAAAGTCAACTTTCTTTCCAATCCCAAAGAAAGGCAGTACCAAAGAATGTTCAAACTACTGTACAATTGCCCTCATTTCACACAATGTAGTAAATATAGACTAACTCCTAGCCAACCTCACACAAAGGCATTGTTAGCCTCAGTTCTTTTTACTTGTTAGATTATACCTGGCTTTCAACCAAAAAATTAGAAGATATGTTAGAGGTAGCTATGTATATTTTCAAATAGAAAAAGTAGGGGGAATAGAAACCAGTTTATTGTCAGGTTTTTTTTTTTTTCATTTCCATTGGAACTTTTAAAATATAAATGTGAGTATGTAAAACATGAAAATCTAATCAAAGTCTGCTGTATGTTTCATTTCTTCTGTCTGTTTACTTAGTGAGACCAAGAGGAGAGATTAGAAACAGAAAAAGTGCTGTTTGGAGCCAGGGAATCATCATTTCAGAATCACAAAGATATTGTCTACAGAACTGACTTTCCATGAAATAAATGGTGATAATACCAATTGGTATGTCTTGGCATCTTGATGCATTTGTTCATGCTTAATGGCAATTTTATACTCTAAAATTCTAGAAAACAGAAGTCACATCTTTAATGTGCTCTAGTCCATGCATTGCACAGATGAGTATTTCCTTCTCAATCGAGAGATAAACATGGAAGTTGTCTTCTTGGAAATGTTATAAATTGGAAAGTATACTTTACTACTCTGTAATATCTCAAGAACAATTGAAAATGTTCTTTGTGAAAAAATCAACTGCAGGCTAAGTCTCAACATAAAAATTTCATTCTAAATGATATATATTTAAAAAGTGTGACTGACAAGAAACAGTGGCCTCTAATGAAAGATGTCTCACAAATCTCACTTATGCTCCCTACCATAAATAATGAAATACACACCACATTTAAGGTCACATTTCTGAGTAATTTATTGCAAGATATTGTTGACATTGATTTATTGATATTGATTTCTAAGTTGTACAACATAGTAGAAGCTTTCTTCTTTTGCTTCCTTTCCTAAGCAGATCAAAGTAAATTAGTGAATTATGGATTGTGAGTTGTCTTGATTTTTGATAAAATATCAACATAGTAACTTTTCAATATCATATTTTTTCATTTAAATTTATTATTTTAATTAGAGGCTAATTACTTTACAATATTGTATTGGTTTTGTAATCACAATAATTAATTGTTTTAAAAAGATACATTGCAATAAGTTATTCCATCATTTTACATACTAACATGGTGAAATTTAAAAAAATAAAGGTTGAAATTTAAAATTGCATGATTTAAATTACATAAAATAATTTTTATTTTTAACAAGGGAAGTTTAGATGTAATATTCTTACAATGGTTTAATTATTTTACATCAACATGATATCTCTACAAACAAGTCAATTTAATGCTGACTCTTTTTTCCAATGGATTTTTATAGCTTTAGGGAAAAATAAATTTTTGTTTATTTTCTATCAGTCATTTTATAATACATTGAGATAAAAAATAATATAATTATTTTTGTGTTTAAAAATTATGCAAAGGAATATTATACCCATATATTAATATGTAAATAAATTTGACATTAGGTAAGATTAAATACCTTTAAAATTACTGGTAATAGGAAAACATACATTTTCTGTATTTTTCAGAATCTCTTAGTAACATTGTATGTATGTGCATGATAAGTCACTTCAATCATGTCCAACTCTTTGCAACCTTATGGACCATAGTCCACCAGGCTCCTCTGTCCATGGGATTTTTCAGGCAAGAATACTGGAGTGGGTTGCCATGCCCTCCTCAGGGAAACCAAGTATCAAACCGGCAGCTCTTACATCTCTCCTATTGGCAGGTGGGATCTTTACCACTGAGCCACCTGGGAAGCCCAACATAGTGTATATACTTCAAGAAAATTGTAAAATAGCACACCATCTAATAGTTTCCCTGATTGTTCAGACAGTAAAGAATCTGCCTGCAATGCGGAAAACTGCAGTTCGATCCCTGAATCGGGAAGATCCCCTGGAGAAGGGAATGGCTGTCTACTCCAGTATTCTTGCCTGGAGAATTCCATGGACAGAGACACCTGGGAGGCTACAATCCACGGGGCCACAAAGAATTAGACATGACTGAGCAACTAACACTTTCACTTTCTTTCACAATAATTTAATAACTAAGATTGTAGTTTAATAAGAAATGGATCTATACTAGGTGAAACATGCTTTTATTCGTGTCCAACATACCCTTAATTTATTTTGATAAGTTGCCTCCCTACTGTAACAATCTACTTCATCCAAATTTTCATCCATTTTTCTCCATCAGTATCTATTTCCTATATTAACTTTCTGCATCCTGGTTACCTAATGGCTTCCTCTACCCAGTCTGCATTTATGGTTTAGACTTAGGCTTTATCAATCTCTAATTTATCTTCCTCAAATTAAAAATGTGTTCTGTTTCACTTCCTGTTTTGTTAAGGTCTTGTGTTCTATTGGTGAGAAATCACTAACTTTATTACGCATTTTCACATGTTAATGCAGGTCAGTGTTGCAGTTCATAGATTGTAAAGTACTTAACATTTATATTTTTATTTCTCTAGTGCCTAGTGCAGCAGATACTTCATATGCATATTTAGCTAAGTATGCAATGTTAATAAGCAGTATTTAATATCTTTCTAAATATTTTCTTTAAATTTTGAAAGTATTTGTCTTTGGCCAAATACTTCACTACCTGTTAAACAATAAAAATATCAGGTTACACAGATTTGTTCCATGAAGTTCAAAGTCTTGTTCTATCCATGCTTCCTTCTGCATGTAGTCTTCATAGCATTATTATTTTTATCAGAAAACATGAATATGGATTGATTTACCCTGACACTGACTCAATGGACATGAGTTTGCCCAAGCTCTGGGAGAGGGTGAAGGACGGGGAAGCCTGGTGTGCTACAGTCCATGAGTTGCAAAGAGTCAGACATGACTGAGTGACAACAATATGTCACTACATAAGTGAAGTTACTTAGATTTATATAGAGGTTATTTCACAGAACTCATATATAAATATACCTATGAACAAGACATCTGTTGTAAATATCCCTTGCAATAAATTTTTCTAGATCATGTGGGATAATTTGAAAGTGTCTAATGCTTTGCAGTTGACTAGACTGACTCTGAAAATCTATCACCAAGAAATTAGTTGGATATTGCATAGTTATTCACAGTTGTTCTTATGTCATTAAGTCAACTAAGATTACTGGACCACAAAAAGAACATTCCAGTTATTTGAGCAGACTCATCTGAATGGAAATGATTATGCATTGATCAAATCAGATTCTCTAGGGCATTATTATTATGAGAAGTGAAATGCTTGAACTCATCATACTTTTTTGTTGATTGATTAATTCTCTATCTAGCTTCTCCCTAATACAGAATTCACTGACTGAAAATAACTTTAAGAAGCAATATTTGCCCATTTTTGTCTGTTTTGTTATACTTTACTTTGAATATGTGAAGAGTTAAATTTTCAAGTTGAAGAGATTGCAAAAAATGATAGCATTATATGTAACAATATTTCTAAAGTATTCAAACAAAAAACATATTTATAATATAACTAGTTTCTGTATGGAGCAGCATTTTAAAATGTCCTTTACTACACATTCCAATAAATAACAACAAAAAATTACATTGAATGTATGTGTGTATGTTCCCATTGCAATGTTTATTATTGAACTTCCCTGGTGGCTCAGACAGTAAAGTGTCTGTCTACAATGCGGGAGACCCGGATTCGATCCCTGGGTTGGGAAGATCCCCTGGAGAAGGAAATGGCAATCCACTCCAGGACTACTACCTGGAAAATCCCATGGACAGAGGAGCCTGGTAGGCTACAGCCCTTGGGGTCCCAAAGAGTTGGACACAACTGAGTGACTTCATTTTATTATTAGCAGTTATAAATTAGAGGTGCTTTGCCAACAAAGGTCCATCTAGTCAAGGTTATGGTTTTTCCTGTGGTCATGTATGGATGTGAGAGTTGGACTGTGAAGAAGGCTGAGTGCCAAAGAATTGATACTTTTGAACTGTGGTGTTGGAGAAGACTCTTGAGAGTCCCTTGGACTGCAGAGGAGATCCAATGAGTCCATTCTGAAGATCAGCCCTGGGATTTCTTTGGAAGGAATGATGCTAAAGCTGAAACTCCCGTACTTTGGCCACCTCACCCGAAGAGTTGACTCATTGGAAAAGACTCTGGTGCTGGGAGGGATTGGGGGCAGGAGGAGAAGGGGACAACAGAGGATGAGATGGCTGGATGGCATCACTGACTCGATGGACGTGAGTCTCAGTGAACTCCGGGTATTGGTGATGGACAGGGAGGCCTGGCATGCTGCGATTCATGGGGTCGCAAAGAGTCGGACACAACTGAGCGACTGAACTGAACTGAACTGAAGCCACTCAGAACTGGTTATTTTTCCAGGTAGCATTTTTGGAAAAATAAAAGGTGGACATTACATAACTTTAAAATAACAGTAGCTTTTATCTCTCACTTTGTCTCTTTTGTTCTCTGGAGCCTAGACTACAGACTATAGTCTCAGTAAATTGTTGCTCCATGAATGATGAAAAGGAAAATGTTATACCAGACACTTCATTCCATGGAAAGGCACAATTAAGGAGACAAACATTTAGATAAGTTATAAGTTGTATTATTTTTTTTTCTTTTTTTTTTTTTTTTTCTTTTAATTATAAATATCAAAATGAATCCACCACAGGTATACATGTGTTCCCCATCCTGAACCCTCCTCCCTCCTCCCTCCCCATACCATCCCTCTGGGTCGTCCCAGTGCACCAGCCCCAAGTTGTATTATTTTATAAGAATCTATATCAGAAAGGTAGTAGGTAAAAATCCATCTTTTAATTTCCAACTCAAATATTTTATTTCTGCTTAAACATCTTAACTCCTTTACATATTAACCTTTATGAGTTAATTATTTGTATAGCACTTGGAGAAGGCAATGGCAACCCACTCCAGTACTCTTGCCTGGAAAATCCCATGGACAAAGAAGCATAGTAGGCTACAGTCCATGGGGTCCCAAAGAGAAGGACATGACTGAGCAACTTCACTTTCACTTTCACTTTCAGATACTTCATAATAAACTGGCTTATCTCACTTAGCATAATGTTCTATGTAGAATGTAACAGAATTCCCTTCCTTTTTAAGGCTGAATTATATTCCAAGTATGTATAGACCATATTTTGTTTATTCAGTGATCCTTTGATGGACATTCAGGCTGCTTCTACCTCTTGGTTATTGTGGATACCATTGCTGTGAACACTTGTGTGTATAGATATTATTTCAAGGTCCTACTTTGAATCCCTTTGGATATATACCCAGAAGTGGAATTGCTATTTTTAATCTTTTGAGAAACCTCCATACTGTTTTCCAAAACAGTTGCACGATTTTACAATCACATCCTACAGTCCACAAGAGTTCTCCTTTGTCTACATCCTTGAAAAACACTTTTCTGTTTTTATTCCTTTCCTTATTCCTTCCTTCCTTCCCTCCCTGTTTTATCTCTTGTTGAGAGTTAATTAATGGCTGTGTGATGATATCCTATTGTGGTTTTAGTTTACATTTCTCTGATCATTAGTGATGTTGAGCATCTTGTTATGTTTGCTTAAGTCTTTTACCTATTTTTAAACTGGGTTATTTCATTTTTTGTTATTGAGTTGTAGGAGTTCTTTATATATTCTAGATCCCAACCTCTTATCAAATGTATGATTTGTAACTATTTTCTTCTATGCTGCAGATTACATTTTCATTCTGTTGATTGTATCCTTTGATGCACAAAAGTTTTCAAATTTTATTTACTCCCATGTGTCCATTTTTTGCTTTTGATGTCTGTTGCTTTTAGGTGTCATGCCCAATAAGGTATTCTCAAATCCAATTTTATGATGTCACTGTCCTGTTTTCTTACAGGTGTTTTATGGTTTTAAGTCTTACTTTAGAGTTTTTAATCCATTTGAGGTAATTTTTGTATGTGAGATAAGGACAGAATTCATTTGTTGGATAATAATACCTAGTTTTCTCAACAGTATTTGTTGAAGACAACTGTCATTTTAGCATTTGAGTGATTTTGGCATCTTATAGATTTTTTTTTTAGTATAAAATCAAAGTACTCTACTAATGTAGATTGAGTGGAGATGCAGAAGTAGGTACTGTTAATAGAATAGTAAAGAAAAAAGAATACAATGTGACATGATTTTTTTTCAAATTTCACAATGTATGACACTTGCACTCTGCTGCAACAGAACATATAAAATGTACTATTATATAAAATATATTAAAAGATAATAAAGTAGGTGATATTAAAATTTACAGTAAATGTATAGTAATTTTTATCAGAGGCTTCTTCTCAAGAATAAATATATAGAGATATAGATATGGATATATTCAATGAAATTAGTCATTTGAAATCAGAAATGAATATTGAACGACAAAGCTTAAACAGTTTTAAGAGGTTCTGAATTGGCAATAGTTCAGTTATAAAATAAGCCTGGATTCTTTCACACACACATGCATTTTCAATTGGAGACATGGTAAACTATAATTTTAGTAACTGAAATTTTGTTAGAAATTTATGAAAAACATACTAAAATGGTATTCTACAAAAAATTAAAGCTCTTACATTGTCACCAGCTGTTCACAGAATACATGATTTTCTAATAATATCAAAGTTCAATTAATTTAAAATTTGAAAAATTTCAATGTTTTGGCTTTAGTTGTTATGTGATATAATTAATCATACAACTTTTATTAATTATATACTGTACAATTAATTGGGCTTCCCTGGTGGCTCAATGCAAGGAATATGCCTGCAATGCAGGAGTTTCGGGAGATGCAGCTTCCATCCCTGGATCGGAAAGATCCCTGAGGAGGGCATGGCAACCTACTCCAGTATTCTTGCCTAGAGAATGCCACAGATAGAGGAGACTGGCAGGCTACAATCCATAGGGTCACAAAGAGCCTGACTCGACTGAAGGCACCTACATGCACATGCTGCTAAGTCACTTCTTTCGTGTCTGACTCTGTGCGACCCCATAGACGGCAGCCCACCAGGTTCCCCTGTCCCTGGGATTCTCCAGGCAAGAACACTGGAGTGGGTTGCCATTTCCTTCTCCAATGCATGAAAGTGAAAAGCGAAAGTGAAGTCTCTCAGTCGTGTCTGACTCTTAGCAACCCCATGGACTGCAGCCTACTGGGCTCCTCCATCCATAGGATTTTCCAGGCAAGAGTACTGGAGTGGGGTGCCATTGCCTTCAAGTGCAGAGCCAGCCTAATAGTTCTCAGGCTTCTCCATTCACTGTATCTTGTCAACATGGAAATCCAGTGAGAAAACCTGGGCACAACATCATGTGTCTGTGGCAGTCTCGTAAAAAGTGTCTCAGACTCCCTAATGAGTTTTCTACCATGAAGCATCTGAACATGGAGGAAAAGATGTATATCCAGGGCAGGGTCTTTGGGGTTGTAAGCCTCTCCACAAACAGAGGTTTTCTTTCATTACTCACTTACAGGACAAGCACCATTCAAAGAATGCCCTGCTTGCAGGATAAAACAAAATGATCCAAGGCAAGTAGGAAATCAGAAATCTTCTACCAAGAAGCCATTTGTAGAGGGGCACAAGCTCAACTTCTAGAGCACAAAAGGCCATTGTGAATCATTCCAGTGATGCCCTTGTGCTACTTAGGAAAGGATCAATAAAACTTGTCTTTCAAGATTTTGCAGATGAAAAAGAGGACCAATAACTAAAAGAGGACCAATAACTAAACACATCTGACTAACAGCTGCTTTAATATTAAAATAAAATATTGGTAAATATTCAGAATGTGGTCACAGATTGTTAGAAACATGAAAACAAATTATCAGTGCTAGCCATTAGAAGCATGGAATCTCCCTCCACCCTTGCCAAATGCATTTATGAACTTAATTTTACAGTTCAGAGTAAATAACAAGAAAAAGACTCAGTAATGCTGCAGTGAAATATAATTCCTCTTCAGTGGGACTCAAAGGGGAAGTCTCTCAGTCAGGTTGGACTATTTGCGACCCCATGGACTGTAGCCCACCAGGCTCCTCCATCCATGGGATTCTCCAGGCAAGAGTACAGGAGTGGGTTGCCATTTCCTTCTCCAGTGGGACTCAAAGTCAAATATATTTCACACACTGTTACTGAAGAAGGCACCAAAACTTAATGAAACAGAGACCACAGAATGAATTGTTTTATCTCCTCCCATGATGCTGAGGGGAAACCATATTCTGCTCTCTGAGCAAATCCCTTTCTTCTCTGTTTAAAAAAAAAAAAAATCTAAGCAGAAAAATAAAAGAAAAGAAAACTACTGTGGGGTTGTCAACCAGATTATCTGTAGGATGTCTCTCAGAGCTGATAGATCCTGATGGAAACTGGTATGATCAGAATTCAGTACCATTCACATTGGGATATACATGGAATATTCTAAAACCAACATGAGCAGATGAAATAGAAGCATTAAATATTTTTTATTTATATCCCAAAAGGAGCACAGTTTCATATTTACAAAACTGTTTAAGCTGGTTTGAATAATTAAAAAGCTTCAGGACACCTATGCCCCCTCATATCAGAAGGGGCCACCAATATCTGACTATAGATGTGTTTTATTTAGAAATCAGTAGCTTGATTTTCTTACTTAAACCAATATATTTTCACTTACTATTATCATAAAAATTTACCAGTCTGAATAGATCTTGTAAATATTTGTGTATAGAACAAACACCTTTCATGTTACTGCAGCCACTGGAAATATATTCTGTGGTGTCCTAGAAGCATTGTTGGTAGGTTCTAAAGTGTTTCTAGATTCTCCTGTCAATTGTAAGTAATTGTTATATATTCTGTGCAGTGGATGAATGCTCTTGAAATTTGTGTAAATACTTCTGCAAAGGTACTGAAGCTTTAAAGTCAAAACAGTTTTGTAGAACTGTGAATTTTTTTTCTTTTTTTGTATTATATACCTTATAGAACTCATTTTGCTGGCTGAGAGAGTATAGAATAATATATATCATGCCATTTTTGTTGAAGAAAAGCTATTTGAAAGTATTTTTTGGTTTTCCTTAACATGTATCCACTCTAAACATTATCATGTGCAAGCTCAGAGCTTGGACAGATATTTTTTATATTTGTAAATTGGTTTAAATACATGGCATTTTATATGTGTTTTCAACTGTATTATATAAGCATTATGTGCAGGTGTGATATTTTCTTCACTACTCTTTCTATCTTAGTATAGTGTAGAATTTTATTGTATTATTCTTCCGTTCTTAATACTATACCACATTCCTCCCCAGAAACTTCTCATTCCCTTAAATTGTCTTTTACCCCTAGTATTAAATTTATCCATTTATAACTGCCTATTGCCTGTTCTATTAGCATCCAAAAATATGGAAAGTCTCCCAACCACCATTTCTGCTGTGTCCTTAGGATGTGCAGTAAAAATATAAACCTAATAGATTATGTTATAAAATGGCTTTATTTACTTTGATGACTATTTATAGTTTTTAAATAAGATGCTGAACATTAAAAAATTAGTTTCTATACTGATCAAGTATATTCCAGACATAGTCAAGCATTCAGATTTGCTGAAATTTCAAAACAGGTGATTGGTGATTTGATATTTCTCTCATGGCTCTGAAACATCTTGTTTCTGAAACATCTCACCCACTCTGAAACATCTTGAAAATATTTTTGCTTTATTTCCTGAAATGACATCATGGAAAAATGTCATGGGTACAATTATTACAGCTTTCAGTATGTTCTCAAAAATGCTATAAATTACTTCCAATATGTGTGTGTGTGCTCATTTGCTTCAGTCATGTCTGACTCTTTGCAACCCTATGAACTGTAGATTGTCCAACTCCTCTGTTCATGGAATTTCCCTGACAATACTGGAGTGGGTTGCCATGCCCTCCTCCACAGGACATTCTCAACCCAGGGATCAAACCCACATCTCTTTCATCTCCTGCATTGGCAGGCAGATTCTTTACCACTGAGCCACCATGGAAGCCCCTAATTACAGTATATGGAATTATTGAAATGAAAGAAAATTAATTTAATAATTCTGTATTCTTTGTTAATGATCATTTGTTGAGTTATAAGAGCATTTTACAATTTAAGTATTGCTAACCCCAATTCAAGTCCTTCTTGAAATAAAGGAAATTTTTGCCCAATATTCAATAATAAATTACAAGTAGTCAGTGTGATTTGCAGTCCCTAAACTGATATACTGCATTAAAGTGTGTTATATTAGGAGCTTCAGGAAAAGAAAAATTTTATAGGTGACTTAGCAGGATAAACAAATGAAAATTTGTGTTAAAATTGAAATTTCTCATTAGAAAAATCATTAATAATTTTATATAGTTTCTAGCATGAATCCATATTCAGAAGATTTTAATTTTAATGGAGAACATTATTTTTCTTTTAATTTTTAATTTTTAATTATTATTATTTTTTTTTTTACTTTACAATATTGTATTGGTTTTGCCATACATCAACACGCATCCGCGATGGGTGGACTCCCAAACTCTGCAATACAAATTTAAATAGATTTTTTTTTTTTTTTTAGGAGGGAGGAGATAATGTAATGGTTAGTCTTTGTAGGAAAGAAGAAACTTTACACTACATGTTGGATGAGTTAGTACAGGGGCTCAGTGGACCAGCTGGTGGGGCACCAGCTAGTAATGGGTTCCATAGCTCAGGCATGGCTGGGCCTTGTCTTTATGTGGCCAGAACCAGATGATAGCATGGATATCTTCTTCACAGGTTAAGCCCACTTGTTGGTGATGGAGGGGACTCAATTAGGGTCTTTCTTGGCACCTGAAGCTGCCTTTGGGGCAAGCATAAAATAGGGTTCTAGTCCCTTGTCTGCAGCCAGCATGCTCTCCCTCTCCAGCTCAGTTGCCTTCTCATTATCAGTAGAAACACCACCTCCAGATTCCACAGAGCACACCACGGAGATATCACTGGGACCTTGGACCCTCATGACCTATGATGTCAGTGTTTCATCTCTGCAGAGTAAACCTGACACCATCTTGCTCCCTGTGTGAGCATGCATGTGGTCACTGCAGTCTGTATCTGACTCTGTGTGACCCTATGGACTACAGCCTGCCATGCTTCTCTGTCCATGGGATTCTATAGGCATGAATACTAGAGTGAGTTGCCATGCCCTCCTCCAGGGAATCTTCCCCACCCAGGGGTTGAACACATGTCTCTTACATCTCCTGCATTAGCAGGTGGGTTCTTTACCACTAGTGACACCTAGAAAGCCCCATCATGCCTGCTACAAGCACCAAATAATAGTATATTTTCATATTGTTTAATTTATGAAATGTTTGATTTTAACATTTATAATATTTTCATTACACATAATATAGTGACTTTAATTAATTTGAAAAATAAAACATAATTTTGAAAAACATACGCATCTTTCCAAAATCAAACCATTTCTTCCAAATATATGAAACAATGAGGTATGGCTATACATAAATAAGTAAAATGCTTCTGATAGCCAATTCAGTGATGGTATTATGTTTAGGGGAAATTGGACATGTAAATCCATGTTTTCAACTTTAAAACTACATGCAGGAAACTATTTGTGATAAAATTTTAGCACCTAAACTTCATGACAATATGAATATAAAATGCACAATGTATTTTAAAGACAATTTGAATAAAGGATGTAGATAGTCTTATTATTTTTTATATAGACTGAATGATAAAATATTTTTAATCTATTAGTTAAAATACATTAAAAATAAATTTCATTTTTCTTTTCAATGTAGCTACTAAAAATGTTAAATAACATATGGATTTTTAAGGCTTAGTTTGAATAAACTATGTATATAATCTCGTCATTTATGTAGACTGAATGCTAAAATAATATTTTTAATCTATTATGTAAAATACATTTAAAAATGTAATTCCAGTTTTTCTCTTTACATTCCATTGTGGCTACTAAAAATGTTTAAATAAAGTATGTGGTGTACATTATTTTTCTATTGGACTTCTATTATCTAAACTTTATTGCCACCAAAACTGCTCAACCTCTAACATCTTGTTTTACACATTCTGCTGTAATATACCTCCAATTTCAATCTTTCTCCATCTGTACTTTTGTGCATCACTACTATAGGATTTTTTCCAGAACTTGAGTTGAATGCCATCCAAACTGTCACAGACGCAGTGTGGGTTTTCACTCTCCCTCTCACTCAACACACACATGAAATTGTTTGTTCATAACATTTCACCTTCAAAGATCCAAAATTCGTAATCTGTCTTCCCTTTCTTGCCCATCTCTTCCCTTCACATTTATTCCTTTTTCTTCCCTTCATTCTTCTTCCTTCCTTCCTCTTCTTCACTCTCTTCCCAGTTTTGCTCTCATCTTGCCATTTCACTTTCTCTACCTCACCTTCAAATTTTCTTACCTGTAAAGTTTTCAGTGCCACTGGAGCCTAACTACACTTCTTCCACATGTTGTTAACTAAAAGGCATAATCGATTTGACAACTCTGCTCTTACATTTCCAGAAAACTCAATGACCTTTTTACCCTGAAATAAACTTGTACTTTCTCTTTTTCTCACACATACTCAAAACCATATATTATCACTTGAAAATGAAGTGTATATATATATATATATATATATATTCATATATATATATTCACACTAAAAAAAAATCACCATATTATACTTATTAGTCTCACAATCAATAATGAGTTGCATGTGTCTTCATGCAACTTCAAAGGGAAGATCTCCACTTTTGCTATAGATCTAATCTTCTTTCCCCTATTCAAGGATGTCACACTTTTGTTATCTCCAGTTTTATGTATCAAAATTTTTCTTTTCCTTCCTACTTGAAAGGTATATTTGTACACATTACCTCTTTAAAAACAAACAAAAAAAAACAAAGCTAACTCCTCAATACACTGTAAATTTACTACTTTTTCAGACATGCCACCTAAGCTAACATAAAAAAAAAAAAAAAAAGAAGAAGAAGAAGAAGATGTCCTTTTAATTATAGGGGATATAGGAAAAACAGGAAGTCAAAAGATACCTGGAATAGCAACTAAGCTTGGCCTTGGAGTACAAAATGAAGCAAAGCAAAGGCTAATAGAGTTTTGTCAAGAGAACACTCTGGTCATAGAAAACACCATTTTCTGATAACACAAGTGACTAATCTATACATGGTCATCACTAAATGGTCAAAATTGAAATCAGGTTGATTATGTTCTTTGCAGCAGAAGAGAGAGAAGCTCTATAGATTTAAAAAAAAAAAATACTGGGGCTGACTATGGCTCAGATCATGAGCTCCTTATCTCAAAGTTCAGACTTAAATTGAAAAAAAAGTAGGAAAAAATGACTAGACCATCCAGTTAAGTTTAGTTCAGTTGCTCAGTAATGCCCAACTGCAAATGATGGACTGCTGCATGCCAGGCTTCCATGTCCATCACCAACACCCAGAGCTTGCTCAAATTCATGTCCATCAAGTCGGTGATGCCATCCAGCAATCTCATCCCCTGTCATCCCCTTCTCCTTCTGTCTTCAATCTTTCCCATCATCAGGATCTTTTCTAATAAGTCAGTTTTTTGAATCAGGTGGCCTAAGTATTGGAGATTCAGCTTCAGCATCAGTCCTTCCAATGAATATTCAGGACTAATTTCGTTTAAGATGGACTGATTTGACCTTGTAGTCCAAGGAACTCTCAAGAGTCTTCCCCAACACCACAGTTCAAAAGCATCAATTCTTTGGTGCTCAGCTTTCTTTATGGTCCAACTCTCACAACTGTGCATGACTAGTGGAAAAACCAAAGCTTTGACTAGACAGAAATTTGTCAGCAAAGTAATGTGTTTGCTGTTTAATATGCTGACTAGCTTGGTCATAGCTTTTCTTCCAAGGAGCAAATGTCTTTTAATTCCATGGCTGTAGTCACCATCTGCATTGATTTTGGAGCCCAAGAAAAGAAAGTCTCTCACTGTTCCACTGTTTCCCCAACTAATTGCCATGAAGTGATGGCACCAGATGCCATGATCTTAGTTTTCTGAATGCAGTGTTTTAAGCCAACTTTTTCACTCTCCTCTTTAACTTTCATCAAGAGGCTCTTTTATTCTTCACTTTCTGCCAGAAGGGTGGTGTCATCTGCGTATCTGAGGTGATTGATACTTCTCCTGGCATTCTTTATTCCAGCTTGTGCTTCACCCGTCCTGACATTCTGCATTATGTACGCTGCATATAGGTTGGAGAAGGCAATGGCAACCCATTCCAGTACTCTTGCCTGGCAAATCCCATGGACGGAGAAGCCTGGTAGGCTGCAGTCCATGGGGTCACTAGGAGTCGGACACGACTGTGCGACTTCAGTTTCACTTTCACTTTCATGCATTGAAGAAGGAAATGGCAACCCACTCCAGTGTTCTTGCCTCGAGAATCCCAGGGATGGGGGAGCCTGGTGGGCTGCCGTCTATGGGGTCTCACAGAGTCGGACACGACTGAAGTGACTTAGCAGCAGCAACAGCAGCATATAGGTTAAATAAGCAGTGTGACAATGTACAGTCTTGATGTACTCCTTTCCCAATTTGGAACCAGTCCATTGTTCCATGTCTGGTTCTAACTGTTGCCTCTTGACCTGCATACAGATTTATCAGGAGGTAGGTAAAGTGGTCTGGTATGCCCATATCTTGAAGAATTTTCCACATTTTGTTGTGATCCACACAGCAAAGGCTTTGGAATAGTCAATAAAACAGAAGTAGTTTTTTTTTTCTGGAACTCTATTGTCTTTTTCTATGATCCAACAGATGTTGGGAATCTGATCTCTGGTTTCTCTGCCTTTTCTAAATCCAGCTGGAACATCTGGAAGTTCTCAGTTGACAAGCTGTTGAAGCCTCACTTGGAGAATTTTGAGAATTACTTTGCTATGTGGGAGATGAGTGCAATTGTATGGTAGTTTGAACAGTTTTGGCATTGCCTTCCTTTGGGATTGGAATGAAAACTGAAATTTTACAGTCCTTTGGCCACAGCTGAGTTTTCCAGTTTTCTGGCATACTGAGTGCAGCCCTTTAACAGCATCACCTTTTATGACTTGAAATAGCTCAGCTGGAATTCCATTACCTCCACTAGCTTTGTTGCAGTGATGCTTCCTAAGGGCCAAAGACCCACTTGACTTCCTAAGGTCATCCAAGTATGACCTAAATCAAATCCTTTATGATTATACAGTAGAGGTGATGAATAGATACAAGGGATTAAATCTCACAGTGTTTCTGAAGACCAGTTGTTATAGGTTCATTACATTGTACAGGAGGCAGTTCAAAACCCTCCTAAAGGGAAAAAAAAAATGCAAGGAGGCAAAGTGGTTATCTGAGGAGGGTTTACAAATAGCTGAGAAAAGAACAGAAGTAAAAGACAAGGGAAAGATACACCCAGCTGAATGCAGAGTTCCAGAAAATAGCAAGGAGAGATAAAAAGGCCTTCTTAAATGAACAATGCAAAGAAATAAAAACAGAATGATAATGACTAGAGCTCTCTTCAAGAAAACTGGAGATACAAAGGGAACATTTCATGCAAGGATGGACAAGATAAAGGACAGAAATAGAAAGGACATAACAGAAGCAGAAGAGATTAAGAAGAGATGGCAAGAATACAGAGAAGGTCTTAAGACTACAAGAAAGGTCTTAATGACTTAGATAGCCACAATGATCAGATCAGATCAGTCGTTCAGTCCTGTCCGACTCTTTGCGACTCCAAGAATCCAGCACACCAAGCATCCTTGTCCCTCACCAATTCCCGGAGTTCACTCAGACTCACATTCATTGAGTCAGTGATGCCATCCAGCCATCTCATCCTCTGTCATCCCCTTCTCCTCCTGCCCCCAATCCCTCCCAGCATCAGAGTTTTTTCCAATGAGTCAACACTTTGCATGATGTGGCCAAAGTACTGGAGTTTCAGCTTTACCATCATTCCTTCCAAAGAAATCCCAGGGCTGATCTCCTTCAGAATGGACTGGTTGGATCTCCTTGTGGTCCATGGGACTCTCAAGAGTCTTCTCCAACACCACAGTTGAAAAGCATCAATTCTTCGGTGCTCAGCCTTCTTCACAGTCCAACTCTCACATCCATACATGACCACGGGAAAAACCATAGCCTTGACTAGACGAACTTTTGTTGGCAAAGTAAAGTCTCTGCTTTGGAATATGCTATCTAAGTTGGTCATTAACTTTCCTTCCAAGGAGTAAATGTCTTTTAATTTCATGGCTGCAGTCATCATCTGTAGTGATTTTGGAGCCCAGAAAAATGAAGTCTGACACTGTTTCCACTGTTTCCCCATCTATTTCCCATGAAGTGGTGGGACCGGATGCCATGATCTTCATTTTCTGAATGTTGAGCTTTAAGCCAACTTTTTCACTCTTCACTTTCACTTTCATCAAGAGGCTTTTGAGTTCCTCTTCACTTTCTGCCATAAGGATAATGTCATCTGCATATCTGAGGTTATTGATATTTCTCCCGGCAATCTTGATTCCAGCTTGTGTTTCTTCCAGTTCAGTGTTTCTAATGATGTACTCTGCATATAAGTTAAATAAACAGGGTGACAATATACAGCCTTGACGAACTCCTTTTCCTATTTGGAACCAGTCTGTTGTTCCATGTCCAGTTCTAACTGTTGCTTCCTGACCTGCATACAAATTTCTCAAGAGGCAGATCAGGTGGTCTGGTATTCCCATCTCTTGAAGAATTTTCCACAGTTTATTGTGATCCACACAGTCAAAGGCTTTGGCATAGTCAATAAAGCAGAAACAGATGTTTTTCTGGAACTCTCTTGCTTTTTCTATGATCCAGCAGATGTTGGCAATTTGATCTCTGGTGCCACAATGATATGATCACCCAAATAGAGCTAGACATTCTGGTGCATGATTTCAAGTGGACTTTGGGAAACATTGTTATGAACAAAGCTAGTAGTGGTGAAGGAATTCCAACTGGGCTATTTAAAATTCAAAATATGATACTGTTAAAGTGCTGCACTCAATATGTCTGCAAATTTGGAAAACTCAGCAGCAGCCACAGGACTGGAAAAAGTCAATGTTCATTCCAATCCCACAGAAAGGCAATATCAAAGACTGTTCAAGCTACCATATCATTGGTTTCATTTCCCATGCTAGCAAGGTTATGCTCAAAATGCTTAAAGCTCAGATACAGTAGTACATAAACCAAGAACTTCCAGATGTACAAGCTGGGTTTTGAAGAGGCAGGGGAACCAGAGTTAAATCTCTTAAAGAGGTGGGAGTACCAGATCACCTTACCTGTATGTGGGTCAAGAAGCAACAGTTCGAACCAAACAGGAAAGAAATGACTGGTTCAAAATTAGCAAAGGAGTACTTCAAGTCTGTATATTGTCATCGTGCTTATTTAACTTATATGCAGAGTACATCATGTGAAATATTAGACTGGATGAATCACAAGCTGGAATCAAGATTACCAGGATAAATAACCACCTCAGATATGTAGATGATACCACTCTAAGGTGCCAGAAAGTGAAGAGGAACTAAACAATCTTTTGATAAGTATAAAAGAAGAGAGTGAGAAAGCTGCTTGAAACTCAACATTAAAAAACTAAGAACATGACATCCAGTCCCATCACTTCATGAAAAATTGATGGAGAAAAATTGAAGCAGTGACAGATATTATTTTCTTGGGCTCCAAAATCACTGCAAATAGTGACTGCAGCCATGCTGTTAAAAAATGCTTGTTCCTTGGAAAGAAAACTATGACAAATATAGATAGTGTATTAAAAAGTAGAGACATCCAGTATCAAGCATCAAATCTGGACTGGTGATTCATTTCATATATGATATTATACATGTTTAAAACCAATACAATATTGTAAAGTAATTAGCCTCCAATTAAAAATAAATAAATTTATATTTAAAAATAAAAATAAAAAGCAGAGACATCAATTTGCCAACAAAGGTCCATATAATCAAACTATGGTTTTTTCAATAGTCTTGTAAGGATGTGAGAGTTGGACGTAAAGAAGGTGAATGCCTAAGAATTGATGCTTTTGAATTGTGGTGCTAGAGAAGACTCTTGAGAGTCCCTTGGACTGAAATGAGATCAAGCCAGTCAATTCTAAAGAAAGCCAACCGTGAATATTCATTGGAAGGACTGGTGCTGAAGCTTCAATGCTTTGGTCACCTGCTCCAAATAGATGGGGAAACAATGGAAATAGTGACATGCTTTATTTTCTTGGACTCCAAAATCACTGAAGATGGTGACTGCAGCCATTAAATTAAAACATGCTTGCTCCTTGGAAGAAAAGCTATGACCAATCTAGACAGTGTATCAAGAAGCAGAGACATTACTTGCCAACAAATGTCTGTATAGTCAAAGCTATGGTTTTTCCAGTAGTCATATATGGATGTAAGAGTTGGACCATAAAGAAGACTAAGTGCTGAATAGTTGATTCTTTTGAACTGTGGTGTCGGAGAAGACTCTTGAGATCTCTTGGACTGCAAAGACATCAAAGCAGTCAATTCTAAAGGAAACCAATCCTAAATATTCATTGGAAGGACTAATGCTGAAATTCCAGTACTTTGGCTGCCTGATGCAAGGATCCAGCTTATTATAAAAGACCTTGATGCTGGGAATGATTGAAGGCAGGAAGAGAAGTGGATGATAGAGGTGAGATAGTTGGATGGCATGACCAACTCAATGGACATAAGTTTGACCAAGCTCTGGGAGATGGTGAAGAACAGGAAAGCCAGGCATGCTACAGTCTATTCAGTCGCAAAAAGTTGAACACGACTGAGCAACTGAACAACAACAAAACCTGCTTTGAAGAACCAACTCATTGGTAAAGACTCTGTTGGAAAGATAGGAAAGATTGGAGGCAAAAAGGAGAAGGGGTTGAGAGATAATGAGGTTTTTAGATAGCATCACCAACTCGATGAACATGAATTTTAGCAAACTCTGGGAGATATTGGAGGACAAAGCACCTGACATACTATGGTTCACGGGTTCACAAAGAGTTGGACAGGATTTAGTGTTTGAGCAGCAACAAGTCATGACTTCTTTTTTTTCCTATTCTAACTTAATGGACACTGTTTTGTTATCTTAATTAATTATTCCTCCTTGATTCTTTCTTTGTAAAATCTACTATTTTTACACTTATATCTCTTGAGGATTTAATTTTTTTCCCCTGTGTTTTCTTTCTATACTCAGCTCTAAATACACAAAAACCTCTTTTTAAACCCTTCTCCTTAAGAGGCATTATTATTTTCATTGGTTTTTATATCATCTCTGTTTTGAGAATTATGATTCTTTTCTATCCAGTTCAAGTACTTGATTTGAGTTCAGATTCTTCTTTTCAACTACATTATTAACAAACCCTGTTGAGAATGTCATAGATTTATGCAAATTAAAATATCCATTAAGATAGACTAGACATTTCATTCTTAATGTGTACATGCCCACACTCACACACACACACAACCAGACATTGTAAATCAATTATTAGTGCCAATTTACACAAATTACTACATCCAGGAACATAAATGCCTACTGGGAAAGTATATCTTAAGTCTGTCCATTTATCTGAGAATTAATGGCCTCAATCTTAATTCTAGCCACAATCCTTTCTTTCTTTTTTTTTTTTTTTCACAATCCTTTCTTGACTAATGCTTTTGTGCTCAGTTGTGTCTGACTCTGCAACCCCATGGATTGTAGCTCACAAGGCTTCTCTGTCCATGGGATTTTCCAAACAAGAATCCTGGAGTGGGTGGCCATTTCTTCTTCCAAGGGATCTTCCTGACCCATGGATTAAACCCATGTCTCCTGCATTGCAGGCATATTCTTTACCACTTGAGCCACGTGGGAATACTTAATGCTTTATTTCCCTGGTTAGAATACTTTTGAGTCTTCACTTGTCCCTAGTCTAGCTCTCTTTCAAGCCAGCAGCTGGAATGAACTTAAAGGAACAAACAAAAAGGCAAATATGTATCTTCAGCAAATTCATTTTATATACTCATAAGGAAAGAAAAAATAAAAGCATTCCCCAGAGGCCAAGGGTAAATATAATGCTGTATACCAAAAAGTCTCATCTCAGCATACTGTATCTCATAACTTGTTCTACATATGTGTGTGTGTGTATATATATATATATATATATACATTTTATATATGTGTGTGTGTGTATATATATATACATAAGAACATTTTACACAAATGTTCTTCAATTTCTTGACACAACCACTTGAAAATGTGTTGATTCAATCCCCTGGATCTTATTAAAATGCTTATTAAATAACAAGAAAAATTATTTTAATATTTTAAGGATATTTCTAACAACAATGCTTGCCAAAAATAATACAATGATTCATAATATTATGGGAAACTTCATTCACTGAAGTAGTAAAATCAAATATATTTTCCAGGATGCTAGGTATTTACCTTATCTATAAATAGAATTGCAAAATTGTTATTAGAATCATATTATTGCTCAATAAATATTTTCACAAATTTTAAGTGTCAAAACATTAAGAGTTTCCAACAGGGGCTAAAAATATATGGATAATTCTTAGAATCAAAATTCATATAAAGTGAAAACTTGAGACTGAATGTGGAGAAAGGTATTAGTGATTCCTTATGCTATGTCATATGATGAAAATCACTACAGATTTGTCGTCCCAAAATACATGTTATAGATACTAATTGAATATTATCAATTTTATCTTAGATATCATTTTAAAGAGATTCCACTTCAGTTTCTTCTTCTCTGAAAAGTCTTAAATAAGCTGAGATAGTTTTAGCACAGACGGTTTTTCTAATATTTGCCAGTATGGTTGCGGCAAATCAGTAATTCACACTTTCTGTTCAGAATGCAACTTAAAAGGTTCAGAGTAAATAATGAGTGCTCCATAAATATTTGTTGAGTAATAAATTGATCATGTATGATAATTTCAAGTTATTCCAAATAATACAATGCCAAAATCAAAGCAATTGTCTGGTTCATATTTGCAAATTTATCATAGTACTTGATAATAGCTGCACTCTTAATGATATAGCATAATTAACTAGTTACTATCAATAAATTTTTGGGACAAAATAGGACAAAATAACAAGACATTGTAACACTTACAGATATCCTAGATATATTAAGTAATATTCTTTTCCTCTTAATACTTATGTGTCTTCATTCATGCATCATAATTATAATGAGTAGCAGAAACAGATCTAAGTGTTGAGAAACAGAAGTTAATAAGTGTAATAATAATAATAGTAAAACAATATGTTGAGAACAAAATTTAAAATAAAGCCCTATATATGGTTAAATTTTGAAGGCGTATAAAAGATGAATAACACACATAAGTTTTACTCACTAGGAAATGTTTTAGATGCTCTTGGTAGTATTTTTGCATTAGGATGAAATTTGACAAAGAAGAACTTTAAGATCCCCGATTACACCATAATGATAAATTTTATGTATATAATCAATCATGAATTGTATTAAATTATAAATATTATATTATAGGTCCTGTTGCAATAGCTAATGGGGGAATATAATTCAACATAAGCAAAATTAATCATGAACCCTAGCATGATGTTTGTAAAATTGCAAATTGGTGCAGCTACTGTGGAAAACAGTGTAGAGGTTCCTCAAATAATTAAAAATAGAGCTATCATATGATTCAGAAATTCCAATGATAGGTTTATCTGAAAAATACGAAAATGTTAATTCAAAAAGATACATGCACCACAATGTTCAAAGCAGCATTATTCACAGTAGCCAAAATATAGAAACAACACATGCCCAAGAGATGAACAGATAAAGAAGATGGAATGGAATAGTACTCAGCCATAAAAAGAATGGACTTTTGCCATTTGCAACAATGTGGATGGACTTAGAGTTATTATGCTTAGTGAAATAAGTCAGCTAGAGAAAGACAAATATTCTGGTATCACTTAAATGTGGAATCTAATGAAAAAAAAAGTGAATATATATATATAACAAGTTAAAGACAGACTCACAGAATATGGAGAGCAAACTAGTGGTTATGAGTGGTGAGAGAGAAGAGGAGAGTTATGAGGTAAGATATGGAATTATACACAAATTACTATGTATAAAATAAATAAGCAGCAAGGATATATTGTACACCACAGGGAAACAGAGCTATTATTTTGTAATAACTTTGTGAGCATGCTCAGCCATATCTGGTTCTTTCTGACCCCCAAGAACTGCAGCCGGCCAGGCAACTCAGTCCATGGAATTTTACAGGCAAGAATATTGCGGTGGGTTGCCATTTCCTACTCCAGGGTATCTTCCTGACCTAGGGATTAAACCTGCATCGGCAGGGGGATTCTTTACCACTGAGTCACCTAGGAAACCTTGTATTAACTTTAGAGTATAATGTATAAAAATATTGAATCACCATGTTTCAATTTTTGAAATCAATTACACTTTAATAAAAGTAAATAATAAGGAAATAAATTAACTGACCATGGGTTTTGTAAAATTCATAGTAAAGTTTCATGAAACACTTAAAAGAAAAATAACTTGCTTTAAATTATCATAGAGAAAATCTATACTGTTTGACCTGATAATATCTTACTTTTATCCAAGATTTTCTATTAATACTTTAATAGCAAGATATCTCATAATGTATTTCCCACCTTTGGAAGATACATTTAATAGTAAAAATAAATTACAATTCAAATAAATACTAAGATTTGCTTGCAAACTCATGATAAAAGGCATGTTATATAACATACCTCGTTGCTATACTAGTTTAGTAACAAATTGCCATTTTTCTCTACAATTCTTTTCTATCCACTTTTAAAGGGTCATTTCTGTACAATATTTGAAAATACTAAGTGTTAATTTTATGGACAAGATGTTATCTTCAATGAGTAGCTTATAATAATATTTAAAACTGTTCATTTTCCTAAAATTATATTTTACATTATATTCAAAATACTTTAAACTGTGGATAATAAAGAAAACATTCCATGAAATGATTTGTATAAAAATGTATACATAGTACTACAGATTATATTAAACATAGGGAAGTTCTTTTTTGGTAAAATTTCATGCTACATTCCTCTTGACAGTTTATAGAATCTACTCTGCCAGATGATAGATGTGATCTGATTTGTCTCAATAATGATAAATTTTATCTCATAGTTCACTGCATTAAATTTTCATAAAAATTCATGTGATCATTTAGGTCTTGATCCTATTTCATGGAGCTTAGCGGTGGCTATTGAAATCCATTCAAAGTTCAAAGCAAGATATATATTTAAAACAACCTACAGAGTAGAGAAGTAAAATCTGGGTTTTTCAAAATGGTTAATTTTGAAAAAGGAGCAATAATAGAAAACATGTAAGTTTCATTTTTTTTATTGGAGTATAATTTGCAATATTGTGTTAGCTTCAACTGTACAGCAAAATGAATAACTTATACATATATTCACTATTTATTAAATTATTTTCCTATATATGTCATTAAAGAGTATTTAGAAAAGTTCAATATGCTATGCAGTAGATCCTTATAGCTCTCTATTTCATATGTAGTAGTGTGTATATGTCAGGCCCAGCCTCCCAAGTTATCCCTCTCTCTTACACACCCACACTGTACACCATGATAATCAACAATTTATTTCCTACATCTGTGATTCTATTTCTGTTTTGCAAATAAGTTCATTTGCACTACTTTTTAGATTCCATATATGATCAATATTATAGCATTTGTCTTTCTATGTCTCACTAACTATACTTAGTATGACAACCTTTTTTTTTTGACAACCTTTTTTTAAATTTATTTGTTTTTATTGAAGGATAATTGCTTTACAGAATTTTGTTGTTTTCTGTCAAACCTCAACATGAATCAGCCACAGATATAAAAACTCCTCCCTCTTAAAACTCCCTTCCATCTCCCTCCCGATCACACCCCTCTAGGTTGATACAGAGCCCCTGTATGAGTTTCTTGGGTCATACAGCAAATTCGGACTGGCTATCTATTTTACTTATGGTAATGTAACTGTCCATGTTACTCTTTCCATACATCTCACCCTCTCCTTCCTTTTCCCATGTCCATAAGTCTATTTTCTATGTATGTTTCTCCATTGCTGCCCTGTAAATAAATTCTTCATACCATTTTTCTAGATTCTGTATATATGCATTAAAATACGATATTTATCTTTCCCTTTCTGACTTACTTCACTGTGCATAATAGGTTCTGAGTTCATCCACCTCATTAAAACTGACTCAAATGCATTCCTTTTTATGGCTTAGTAATATTCCATTGTGTATATGTACTACAACCTCTTTATCCATTCATCTGTCAATGGACATCTAGGTTTCTTCCATGTTCTAGCTATTGGAAATAGCGCTGCAATGAACAACAGGACACATGCATCTTTTTCAACTTTGGTTTCCTCAGGGTATATGCCTGGAAGTGGGATTCCTGGGTCATTTATTCCTAGTTTTTTAAAGGAATCTCCATACTTCTTCCATGGTGGCTGTTTACATTCCCACCAATGATACAAAAGTGTTACCTTTATACCACACCCTCTGCAGGATTTATTGTTTGTAGACTTTTTTTTTTTTTTTGTAAACTTTTTGATGATGGCCATTCTCACCATTGTGAGAAGATATTGCATTGTAGTTTTGATTTGTGTTTCTCTAATAATGAGTGATATCATTGAGTGTCTTTTCATTCGTTTGTTAGCCATCTGTATGTCTTCCTTGGAGAAATGTCTGTTTAGGTCTTTTTCCCACTTTTCATTGGGTTCTTTGTTTTTCTGGTATCAAGTTGTATCAGTTGCTTTTATATTTTGGAAATTAATCCTTTGTTAGTTGTTTCATTTGCTATTATTTTCTGACATTCTGAGGGTTGTCTTTTCACCTTGCTTATAGTTTCCTTTGCTGTGCAAAAGCTTTTAAGTTTAATCATGTCCCACTTGTTTACTTTTGTTTTTATTTCCATAACTCTAAGAGATGGGTCTTCGAGGATCTTGCATTGATTTATGTCATCGAGTGTTCTGCCTATGTTTTTCTCTAAGGGTTTTTCAGTTTCTGGTCTTACACTTAGGTCTTCAATCCATTTTGAGTTTATCTTTATGTATGGTGTTAAGAAGTGTTCTAATTTCATTCCTATATATGTAGTCCAATTTTCCCAGCACCATTTATTGAAGAGGCTGTCTTTGCCCCATTGTGTATTCTTGCCTCCTTTGTCAAAAATAAGGTGCATAGGTTTATTTCTGGGCTTTCTATCTTCTTCCATTGATCTATGTTTCTGTTTTTGTGCCAGTACCATACTATCTTGATGACTGTAGCTTTGTAGCATAACCTGATGTCAGAAAGTTTGATTCCTCCAGATACATTCTTCTTTCTCAAGACTACTTTGGCTATTCAGAATCATAAGTCTTCTATATGAATTTTGAAATGTTTTTTTTTCTGTGAAAAATGTCATTGGTAATTTGATATGGATCAAATTGAATCTGTAGATTGTCTGATAGTATAGTCATTTTCAGAATATTGATTCTTCCTATCCAGCAACATAGAGTATCTCTCCACCTGTTTATGTCATCTTTGTTTTCTTTCATTAGTGTCTTTTTTTTTAATGCTTTTTTTTAAATTTTATTTTATTTAACTTTTTTTGTGTAGATTTTTTGTCTCCTTAGGTACATTTATTCCTAAATAATTAATTGTTTTTACTGCAGTGATGAATGGGATTGATTCCTTAATTTCTGTTTCTGATTTTTCATTGTTAGCATATAGAAATGCACGTGATTTCTGTGTATTGATTTTGTATCCTGAAACTTTACTAAATTCATTGATTAGCCCTAGTAATTTTCTGATACTATCTTTAGGGTTTTAGAAGGCAATGGCACCCCAGTCCAGTACTCCTGCCTGGAATATCCCATGGACAGAGGAGCCTGGTAGGCTGCAGTCCATGGGGTCGCTAAGAATCGGACACAACTGCGTGACTTCACTTTCACTTTTCACTTTCATGCATTGGAGAAGGAAATGGCAGCCCACTCCAGTGTTCTTGCCTGGAGAATCACAGGGACGGGTGGGCTACCATCTCTGGGGTCGCACAGAGTCGGACACGGCTGAAGCGACTTAGCAGCAGCAGCAGCATGTACAGTATCATGTTATCAGCAAACAGTGAGATATTAACTTCTTTTGTGATCTGAATTCCTTTTATTCATTTTTCTTCTCTGACTGCTGTAGCTAGGACTTCCAGAACTATGTTGAGTAATAGTGGCAAAGAGGAACAGCATTGTCTTCTTTCTGATAATAGAGGGAACGCTTTCAGTTTTTCACCATTGAGAATAATGTTTGCTGTGGGTTTATCATATATGGCCTTTACTATGTTGAGGTAGAGTCTTTCTATGCTCTTTCTTTGAAGAGTTTTAATCATAAATGGATGCTAAATTTTGTCAAATGATTTTCTGCATCTATTGAGATTATCATATTGTTTTCAATCTTTCAATTTGTTAATATGGCGTATCACATTGATTCATTGCATATATTGAAGAATCCTTGCATCCCTGCAGTAAATCCAACTTGATCATGGTATATAAGCTTTTTGATGTGTTGAGACTTTTTGCTAAAATTTTGTTGAGGATTTTTGCATCTATGTTCATCAGTGATATTGGCCTATAGTTTTCTCTTTTTTGTGTCTGTTGTCTCTGGTTTCTATATCAGAGAGATGGTGGCCTTGTAAAATGACTTTGGAAGTGTTCCTTTCTCTGCAATTTTTTAAGAGTTTTAGAATGATAGGCATTAACTCTTCTCTAAATGTTTGATAGAATTATCCTGTGAAGCCATCTGGTCCTGGGCTTTGTTTTTTGGGAGATATTTGATCACAGCTTCAATTTCAGTGATTGTAATTGGATTGTTCATAATTTTTATTTCCTTATGGTTCAGTCTTGGAAAATTGCATTTTTCTAAGAATCTGTGCCTTTATTCCAGGTTACCCATTTTATTGCCCTATAGTTGTATATATTAGTCTCTTATAATCCTTTGTATTTCTGCATTGTCTATTGTAACCTCTCCTTTTTCATTTCTAATTTTGTTGGTTTGATATTTCTGTCTTTTTTTCTTGGTGAGTCTGGGTAAAGGATTGTCAATTTTGTTTATCTTCTCCAAGAGCCAATTTTCAGTTTTGTTAATCTTTACTATTGATTCCTTCATTTTCCCCCCCATTTATTTCTACTCAGATCTTTATGATTTCTTTCCTTCTACTAATTTTGATTCTTCTTTTTCCAGTTATTTTAGATGTAAAGTTGTTTGTCTATTCAATCTTTTTCTTATTTCTTGAAGTAGGATTGTACTGTTCTAAACCTCCCTCTTAGAACTGCTTTTGCTGCATCCCATATGTTTTAAGTTGTCGTGTTTTCATTGTCATTTGTCTAGAGTTTTGCTCATTTCCCTCTTGATTTCTTCAATAACCTGTTTGGTATTTAGAAAAGTGTTGTTTAATCTCCATGTGCTTCTGTTTCTTACAGTTTTCTTCTTGTAATTGATAGCTATTCTCATAGCATTATGTGCAGACTACATCATGAAAAATGCTGGGCTGGATGAAGCACAAGCTGGAATCAAGATTGCCAGGAGAAATATCAATAACCTCAGATATGCAGATAAACACCAACCTTATAACAGAAAGCAAAGTAGAACTAAAGAGCCTCCTGAAAGTGAAAGAAGAGAGTGAAAGTATTGGCTTAAAACTCAACATACAGATAACTAAGATCATGTCATCTGGTCTGATCACTTCATGGCAAATAGATGGGGAAACAGAGGAAACAGTGACAGACTTTATCTTTTTGGGCTCCAAAATCACTGCACATGGTGACTGTAGCCATGAAATTAAAAGACGCTTCCTCCTTGGAAGAAAAGTTTTGACCAACCTAGACAGCATATTCAAAAGTAGAGACATTACTTTGCCAAAAAAGGCCTGTCTAGTCAAAGCTATGGTTTTCTAGTAGTCATATATGGATGCAAGAGTTGGACTATAAATAAAACTAAGGGCCAAAGAATTGATGCTTTCTAAGACTCTTAGGAGTCCCTTGGACAGCAAGGAGATCCAACCAGTCCATCATAAAGGAAACCAGTCCTGAATATTCATTGGAAGAACTGATGCTGAAGCTGAAACTCCCAATACTTTGGCCACCTGACGTGAAGAGCTGACTCATTTGAAAAGACCCTGATGCTAGGAAAGATTGAAGGTGGGAGGAGAACGGGAAGACAGAGGATGGGAAGGTTGGATGGCATCACTGACTTGAGTTTGGATAAACTCTGGGAGTTGGTGATGGATAGGGAGGCCTGGCATGCTGCAGTCCATGGGGTCGCAAAGAGTCAGACATGACAGAGTGACTGAACTGAACTAAACTGAACTCATAGTGTTGTCATCAGAAAAGATGCTCGCTATAATTTCAATTTTCTTAAATTTACTGAGGTTTGATTTGTGACCCAAGATGTGGTCTATCCTGGGGAATGTTCCTTGTGCACTTGAAAAAAATGTGTATTCTTCTTGGATGGGATGTCCTAAAGATATCAGTGAGATCCATCTCACCTAATGTGTCATTTAGGACTTATGTTTCTTATTAATTTTCTGTTTTGATGATCTTCTCATTGTTGTGAGTGGGATGTTAAAATCTCCTACTATTATGGTGTTGTAGTCAGTTTCTCTTTTTATGTCTGTTAGTGTTTGTCTCATGTATTGAGGAGCTCCTATGTTGTGTCCATAGATACTTAAAATTGTTGTATCTTCCTCTTGGATTGATCTTTTGATCATTATGTAGTGTCCTTCCTTATCTCTTGTAATCTTTTAAGGTCTATTTTGTCTGATATGAAGATACTACTCCAGCTTTCTTTTGCTTTCCATTTGCGTGGAATGCATTTTTCCATCTTCTCACTTTCAGTCTATATGTGACTTTAAGTCTGAAGTGGGTTTCTTGTAGACAGCATATATATGGGTCTTCTTTTTGTATCCATTCAGTCAGTCTGTGTCTCTTGGTTGGAGCATTTAATCCACTTACATGGAAAGTAATTATTAATACATATGTTCCTTTTGCCATTTTCTTAATTGTTTGGTGTTGATTTTGTAGATTTTTTTTTTTTTTTGCTTATATTTCTTGACTATATAAGTCCCTTTAACATTTGTTGTTAAGCTGGTTTGGTGATACTGAATTCTCTTAACTTCCACTTGTCTGAAAAACTTTTATTTCTCCTTCAATTTTGAATGAGATCCTTGCTGGGTATAGCAATCTTGGTTGTAGATTTTTTTCCCTTTCAGTACTTTAAATATATCCTGCCATTCCCTTCTGGCCTGCAGAGTTTCTAATGAAAGATCAGCTGTTAAGCATATGGGATTTCCTTTGTATATTACTTGTTGCTTTTCCCTTGCTGTTTTTAATATTCTTCATTTTTAATCTTTGTTAGTCTGATAATATGTATCTTGGAGTGTTTCTCCTTTGTTTATCTTGTATGGGACTCTTTGTACCTCTTGGAATTTATTGAATATTTTCTTTTCCATGTTGGGGAACTTTTCAACTATCATCTCTTCAAAAATTTTCTCATACCCTTTCTTTTTCTCTTCTTCTTCTGGTACCCCTATAATTTGAATATTGGTATGTTTGATATTGTCCCAGAGGTCTATGAGACTATCCTCAGTTCTTTTCATTCTTTTTACTTTATTCTGCTATTCAGAAGTTATTTCCACTATTTTTTCTTCCAGCTCACTTGTTCGGTCTGCTCCCTCATATACTCTGCTACTGATTCCTTCTAAAGTATTTTTAATTTCAATAATTGGGTTGTTTGTCTCTGTAAGTTTATTCTTTAATTCTTCTAGGTCTTTGATAACTGATTCTTGCATTTTCTCCATTTTGTATTCAAGGCTTTTGATCATCTTTACTATCAGTATTCTGAATTCTTTTTCACGTAGTTTGCCTATTTCCTTTTCATTTATTTGGACTCCTGTGTTTCTAGCTTGTTTCTTCATTTGTGTAGTATTTCTCTTCATTTTCATTATTATATTTTTTAGCTTATTGTGTTTGAGGTGTCCTTTTTCCAGGCTTCAAGGTTGAATTCTTTCTTCCTTTTAGTTTATGCCCTCCTAAGGTTGGCCCAGTGGTTTGTGTAAGCTTTGTATAGGGTGAGATTTGTGCAGAGATTTTGTTTTTTTGTTTTTCCTCTGATGGTCAAGGCTGAGTGAGGTGGTAATTCTGTCAGTTGATGGTTTGTATTTTCACTTTGTTTGTTGTTGAGATGAGGCATCCTGCACAGGGTGCTACTGGTGGTTGGGTGATGCTGGGTCTTGTATTCAAGTGGTTTCCTTTGTGTGAGTTCTCACTAATCTATACTCCCTAGAATTAGTTCCTTGGTAGTCTAGGGTTTGGAGTCAGTACTCCCACTCCAAAGGCTCAGGTCTTGATATCTGGTCAGGAACGAAGAATCCCCAAGTGGTTTGTTATAACACTAATTGAGATTAAAACAAATATGCAAAAACGAGAAACCAAAGAGGAACCCCAGACAAATAGCAGTTACAAAATCAGGCAAATAGTAATCAAAATAATGGGATATACACATATACATCATAACCAAAGTCAAAACAATCCAACTAAAATAAAATACAGTAGATTGGCCTGGCAAACAAAGGAAATCAAAAATTATATTTATCACTTAAGAATGAAACTAACTAAAACACAAACTGGAAAACAAAACTAAAGCAAGATGCCAAGTGGTGAATAAAGTAGTGAAAACAAAATGAGCAAACATATTGAGAGGAAAGGAAAGAAAGAAATGAAAGAAAGAATAGATATGCAAAGTTAAATAGAGGTAGATAAAGAAGATTTATATACATTAAAGATTAACTGCAGGGGAAAAGCACAGTATGGAAAGCAAACAAAGGGGAAATGTAGTAAAAATAATAATAGGTTTAAAAAATTAAAATTAAAAAGAGAGAGGAGAAAAGGAAAACTCCACAGAGCTCCAAAAGCCAAGTGAAGAGGCAGAAATTTATAACAACAATAAAAAATGTGACTGAGGGAAAAAAAAAAAAGCTCAAAAGTTTAATTAGATTTCATAGTGCCAATAAAATCGACAACTAAAACGGGGGAGGTGGGGGAGGAAAAAGAAAAAAAAATCCAAAATAATCTACAGGCAAAACATAAGAATAATAAATGTTTTTCATGAGTCACTGCTGTCAGATTCCTTTCCCTCACTGGGAGTCACAGTCCACCTCACCTCCCTAGTATGCCTTCCAACAATGTGCTGATCTCTGGACCTGCTGTGGGGGCAGCTCAGATTCTAATCTGGTCCTACTCTTGTGTTCTTGCCTCCAATGTCCAAAGCTATCAGAAGCCTGGTGGGCCACAGTCTACAGGGTCACAAAGAGTTGGACATGACCAAAGCAATCCTGCACACATAGACACAGGACATTTTATTCCCCCCACCCTCCCGTGGCAGCTATGCCCCAGTGAGAGTTGAGTATGAAGGTGGTGCAGCTGATGGCTTGTGGGTACCCTGGTGGTGCTGAGTGTGCAGCGACATGGACTGCCTCTGCTGTGGGAGTTATGGCCCTATCAGAGTCTTTTTTTGAGCCTCTTTTGACTGACGATCAGAAGGCTTCTTTGGCCAGTCTTTCTCCGCACCTCTGCCCGTTCAGGCACATAGAGGGGCCCCCCTGGCTGGGGTCCTACTCTGTAGATCGGCACATCAGACACTTAAAGGGGCATTCTGAGTGGGGTCCTACTCTGTAGCTTGGTGCATCAGTCACTCAAAGGAGCACCCTGTCTGATTCTCATTCCATTTAGCCTACCACAGATCCGATGTTTCACTCTCAGACTTAAATGTGTCTCCTTTGATTCAGACAATTGCCCCAAGGTGGGAATCTGACCCCTGCTTCAGTTCCCCCACCCGCGGAGGGCAGGTCCAGTCCTACTAACACTCCTTCCTCGCCCTCCCCCCTCCCCAAGTTCTTTCATCCTACCAGGTCAGGTACTTCTGTCTGCTCTCAGCTGGTGTTCTGCATGCACTACTGTGTCTGAAGATGTATTCCTGATGTACCCATGGAGAGAGATGTACTCTATGTTCACCTACTCCTCTCCCATCTTGCTCTCTTAGTATGACAATCTTTATGTCCATCCATGATTTTCATGTTTAAGTATATATTCCACTGTATGTATGTACCACATCTTCTTTATTTTTCCGTTTATGGACATTTAATTTGCTTCTAAAAAGCATTCAGAAAACTAAGGTCATGGCATCTGGTCCCATAACTTCATGGCAAATAGATGGAGAAACAATGGAAACAGTGAGAGATTTTATTTTGGAGGGGCTCCAAAATCACTGCAGATGGTGACTGCAGCCATGAAATTAAAAGACACTTGCTCCTTGTAAGAAAAACTATGACCAACATAGACAGCATATTAAAAAGAAGACACATTACTCTGCCGGCAAATGTCCATCTAATCAAAGCTGTGGTTTTTCCAGTAGTCATGTATGGATGTGAGAGTTGGACTATAAAGAAAGCTGAGTGCCAAAGAATTGGTGCTTTTGAACTGTGATGTTGGAGAAGACTCTCGAGAGTCCTTTGGACTGCAAAGGGATCCAACCAGTCCATCTGAAAGGAAATCAGTCCTGAATATTCATTGGAAGGACTGATCAGATCTGAAGTATTGAAGCTGAAACTCCAAAACTTTGGCCACCTGATGTGAAGAGCTGACTCATTTGAAAAGACCTGATGTTTGGAAAGATTGAAGGCAGGAGGAGAAGGGGATGACAGTGGATGCAATGGTTGAATGGTATCACTGACTCAATGGACATGAGTTTGAGTAAACTCTGGGAGTTGGCAATGGCAATGGTGTGCTGAAGTCCATGGGGTCACAGTCTGACACGACTGAGTGGCTGAGCTGAACTGAACTGAACTGAAGTTTAGTTCTATGCCCTGGCTATTGTAAATTGTACTGCAATGAATGTTGAGGTGAATGTATATTTTTGGAATTATGGTTTTCTTTGGATAAATGCCCAGGAGAGGGATTGCAGGATCATAGGGTAGTTCTATTTTTAGTTTTCTAAGGAAATTACAAATAACCATGATGGTGTGATCATTCATCTAGAACCAGACATCCAAGAATATGAAGTCACGTTGACCTTAAGAAGCATTACTGCAAACAGAGCTAGTGGAGCTACTTCCAGCTGAGATATTTAAAATCCTAAAAGATGATGCTGGTAAAGTGCTGCAGTCAATGTATCAGTAAATTGGAAAACTCAGCAGTAGCCACAGGACTACAAAATGTCAGTTCCTTTCCAATCTCAAAGAAGGACAATGCCAAAGAATGTTCAAATTATCATACAGTTGTGATCATTTCACATTCTAGCAAGATAATGCTCAAAATCCTTCAAGATAGGCTTCAACAGTATATGAACCCAGAACCTCCAGATGTATAAGTTGGATTTAGAAAATCCAGTGGAACCAGAGTTCAGATTGTCATCCTTTGTTGGCTCATAGAGAAAGCAAGGGAATGCCACAAGAACAGCTACTTTTTCTTCATTAACTATTCAAAAGACTCTGTGGATCACAAAAACTGTGGAAAATTCTTAAAGAGATGGGAATACCAGACCACTCTATCTGTCTCCTGAGAAACCTGTATGCATGTCAAGAAGCAATACTTAGAACTTCTCATGGAAGAACAGACTGGTTTCAAAACTGGGAGAAGAGTATGTCAAGACTGTGTATTGTCGCCCTGTTTATTTAACCTTTATGCAGAGTACATCATGAGAGATACCAGGCTAGATGAATCACATGCTGGAATCAATATTGATTAGAAAAATATCAACAACCTCAGATAATATCACTCTGAAGGCAGAAAGTGAAGATGAACTAAAGAGCCTCTTGAAGAAGGTGAAAGAGGAGAGTGGAAAAGTTGGCTTAAAACTCAACATTCCAAAAACTAAGATCATGGCATCTGGTCCCATTGCTTCATGGCAAATAGATGGGGAAAAAGTGGACACAGTGACATATTTAATTTTCCTGGACTCCAAATCACTGGTTGGTGACTGCAGCCATGAAATTAAATGATGCTTTCTCCTTGGACAAAAAGCTATGAAAAACCTGAACAGCATATTAAAAAGTAAAGCATATGAAAAAACTTTGCTGATAAAGTCCATATAGTCAAAGCTATGGTTTTTCTGTAGTCATATATGATCATGAGAGTTGAGCCATAAAGAAGGCTGAGTGCCGAGCAACTGATGCTTTCGAACTGTGGTGGTGGGGAAGATTCTTGAGAGTCCCTTGGACTTCAAGGAAATCAAACCAGTCAATCCTAAAGGAAATCAACCTGAATATTCTTTGGAAGAAGTGATACTGAAGCTAAACCTACAATATTTTGGCCACTGCGTGAGAATAGCTGACTCATTTGGATAAGACCTTGGTGCTGGGAAAGATTGAGGGCAGGAGAATCAGAGGTCGACAGAGCATGGATGGTTGGATGGCATCATTGACTCAATGGACATGAATTTGAGCATACTCTGGGAGATAGTGAAAGGGAATTCTGGCGTGCTGTAGACCACGGGCTTGCAAATAGTCATACAGTACTTAGTGACTAAACAACAAAAACAAAAACAACAAAAAAGAATTTCCATACTGTGCTCCTTAATGGCTGTACCAATTTAAATTCCCACCAGCAGTGCAAGAGGGTTTTCGTTTTTCCTCATCTTCTCCATCATTTACTGTTTGTATTTTTTTTTTTGATGGCCATTCTAACTAGTGTGAGATGATAACTCACTGATTTTTTATTCTCTAATTAGTGTTGAGCATCTTTTAATGTATCTTCTGGCCATCTGTTAGTCTCCTCTGGAGAAATGTCTATTTAGATCTGCCACTTATTTTCTTGATTTTTTTTATTTTCTTTTGAGTTGCTTGACAGTTTATATGTTTTGGAGATTAATCTCGTCAGTTGCTTACTTAAGAATATTTTCTCCCATTTTGAGTGTTAACTTTTCATTTTGTTTATGGTTTCATTGCTGACTAAAAGCTTTTAAGTTTAATTAGATCCTATTTGCTTATTTTTGTTTTAATTTTATTGCTATAGAAAGAGGATCAAAAAAGATCCTGGTGCAATTGATGTCAGAGAGAGTTCTGTCTATGTTTTCCCCTAAGAATATTTTAGGATTTGACCTTCAATTAACTCATTTTGAATTTATTTTTGTGGATGGTGTTAGAGAGTATTCTAATTTATTCTTTAACATGTAGCTGTCTACTTTCCCAGCACTTCTTATTGAAGAGACTGACTTTTATCTTTTGTATAGTTTTGCCTCCATTGTCATAGAGTAGGTGACCATAACTGTGGTGATTTATCCCTAAGATTTCTATCCTGGTCCATTGATCTATATTTCTGTTTCGGTGCCAGCATCATACTGCTTTGATAATTGTAGCTTTGTAGCATAGTCTGGAGTTAGAGAGTCTGATTCCTCCACCTTTCTTTTTCTTTCTCAACTTTGCTTTGGTTACTCAGGGTCTTTTGTGTTTCCATACAGATGGTAAAAAAAAAAAAAAAAAAAAGTTCTAATCTGTGGAAAGTGACATGGAAATTTGATAGGAATTAGATTGAGTAATCTGTAGATTACTTTGTGTAATATTGTCATTTTGACAATAATGTTTCTTCCAAACCAAGAACATGGCACATATCTCCATCTGTTTGTGTCAGCTTTGATTTCTTTATTATTTTATAATTTTCTGTGTGCACGTTTTTGCCTCCTGTGGTTAGTTTGTTCCTAGATAATTTATTGTTTTTGATGTGATAGTAAAAGGGATAGTTTCCTTGATTTATCTTTCTGATTTTTCATTGTTACTGTACAGGAATGCAAGAGATTTCTCTGCATTGATTTTGTATCCTGCCACTTTATCGAGTTAATTGATGAACTCTGATAGCTTTCTGGTAGCATCTTTAGAATTTTCTAAGTGTGGTTACATGTCACGTACACACAATGACAGTTTTACTTCTTTTCCAATTGGAATTTCTTATATTCCTTTTTCCTTCCTGATTGCCTTCACTAGGACTTTCACACTATCTTTCAAAAAGTGCCAAAATTAGACATACTTGTCTTGTTCCTGATCTTAGAAGAAATGCTTTCACTTTTTCACTATTAAGAATGACATTAGCTGCAGGTTTGTAATATATGTCCCTTATTCTGCTGAGGTAGATTCTTCTATGCCCACATTCTAGCAAGTTTATTTCTTTTTTTAAAATTTATTTATTTTAATTAGAGGCTAATTACTTTACAATATTGTATTGGTTTTGCCATACATCAACATGAATTCACCATGGGTGTACACGTGTTCCCAATCCTGAACCCCTGTCCCACCTCCCTCCCCATACCATCCCTTTGGGTCATCCCAGTGCATCAGAAATGAATGTTGAATTTTCTTGAAAGCATTTTCTGAATTTATTGAGATGATCATATGGCTCTTTTATCCTTCAGTTTTTTAATGTGGTATATCACATTGATTGATTAGCATATATTGAAGAACCTCAAATTCTTGGGATAAATCCCACTTGATCATGATGTATGATCCTTTAATATGCTGTTGTGTTATGTTTACTAGTATTCTGTTGAGCAATTTTGTGTCTATGTTCATTAGTGATACTGGCCGATACTTGATGCTGTGAAAGTGCTGCACTCAATATGTCAGCAAATTTGGGAAACTCAGCAGTGGCCACAGGACTGGAAAGGGTCAGTTTTCATTCCAATCTGAAAGAAAGGCAATTCCAAAAAATGCTCAATCAGATCAGATTAGATCAGTCACTCAGTCGTGTCCGACTCCTTGTGACCCCAAGAATCGCAGCACACCAGGCCTCCCTATCCATCACCAACTCCCGGAGTTCACTCAGACTCATGTCCATCGAGTCAGTGATGCCATCCAGCCATCTCATCCTCTGTCGTGCCCTTCTCCTCCTACCCCCAATCCCTCCCAGCATCAGACTCTTTTCCAATGAGTCAACTCTTCGCATGAGGTGGCCAAAGTACTGGAGTTTCAGCTTTAGCATCATTCCTTCCAAAGAAATCCCAGGGCTGATCTCCTTCAGAATGCTCTGGTTGGATCTCCTTGCAGTCCAAGGAACTCTCAAGAGTCTTCTCCAACACCACAGTTCAAAAGCATCAATTCTTCGGCACTCAGCCTTCTTCACAGTCCAACTCTCACATCCATACATGACCACAGGAAAAACCATAGCCTTGACTAGATGAACCTTTGTTGGCAAAGTAAAGTCTCTGCTTTGGAATATGCTATCTAGGTTGGTCATAACTTTCCTTCCAAGGAGTAAGTGTCTTTTAATTTCATGGCTGCAGTCATCATCTGTAGTGATTTTGGAGCCCAGAAAAATAAAGTCTGACACTGTTTCCACTGTTTCCCCATCTATTTCCCATGAAGTGATGGGACCAGATGCCATGATTTTCGTTTTCTGAATGTTGAGCTTTAAGCCAATTTTCACTCTCTACTTTCACTTTCATCAAGAGGCTTTTGAGTTCCTCTTCACTTTCTGCCATAAGGGTGGTGGCATCTGCATATCTGAGGTTATTGATATTTCTCCCAGCAATCTTGATTCCAGCTTGTGTTTCTTCCAGTCCAGAGTTTCTCATGATGTATTCTGCATATAAGTTAAATAAACAGGGTGACAATATACAGCCTTGACGAACTCCTTTTCCTATTTGGAACCAGTCTGTTGTTCCATGTCCAGTTCTAACTGTTGCTTCCTGACCTGCTTACAAATTTCTCAAGAGGCAGATCAGGTGGTCTGGTATTCCCATCTCTTTCAGAATTTTCCACAGTTTATTGTGATCCACATAGTCATAAATGCTCAAACTACTGCACAATTGCATTCAACACACACGCTAGTAAAGTAATGCTCAAATTCTCCAAGCCATGTTTCAGCAATACGTGAACTGTGAACTTCCAGATGTTCAATCTGGTTTTAGAAAAGGCAGAGGAACCAGAGATCGAATTGCCAATATCTGCTGGATCACTGAAAATGCAAGAGAGTTCCAGAAAAACACCTACTTCTGCTTTATTGACTATGCCAAAGCCTTTTACTGTGTGGATCACAATAAACTGTGGAAAATTCTGAAAGAGATGGGAATACTAGACCACCTGACCTTCCTCTTGAGAAACCTATATGCAAGTCAAGAAGCAACAGTCAGATCTGGACATGGAACAACAAACTGGTTCCAATTAGGAAAAGGATATACATCAAAGCTGTATATTGTCACCCTGCTTATTTAACTTATATGCAGAGTACATCATGAGAAACACTGAGCTGGAGGAAGCACAAGCTGGAATTAAGATTGCTGGGAGAAATACCAATAACCTCAGATATGCCAATGACATCACTCTTATGGCAGAAAGTGAATAAGAACTAAAGAGCCTCTTGATGAAAGTGAAAGTGGAGACTGAAAAAGTTAGCTTAAATCTCAACATTCAGAAAACTAAGATCATGGCATCTGGTCCCATCACTTCATGGGAAATAGATGGGGAAACAGTGGAAACAGTGGCTGATTTTATTTTTCTGGGCTCCAAAATCACTGCAGATGGTGACTGCAGCCATGAAATTAAAAGAGGCTTACTACTTGGAAGGAAAGTTATGACCAACCTAGATAGTATATTAAAATGCAGAGACATACTTTGTCAACAAAGGTCCATCTATTCAAGGCTATGGTTTTTCAAGTAGTTATGTATGGATGTGAGAGTTGGACTATAAAGAAAGCTGAGCACCAAAGAATTGATTCTTTTGAACTATGGTGTTGGAGAAGATTCTTTAGAGTCCCTTGGACTGCAAGGAGATCCAACCAGTCCATCCTAAAGAAAATCAGTCCTGGGTGTTCATTTGAGGGACTGATGTTGAAGCTTAAACTCCAATACTTTAGCCACCTCATGCGAAGTACTGATTCATTTGAAAGATACTGGGAAAGATTGAGGGCAGAAGGAGAAGGGGACGACAGACAATGAGATGGTTGGATGGCATCACCGACTCAATGGACATGAGTTTACGTAAGCTCCAGGAGTTGGTGATGGACAGGTTGTCCTGGTGTGCTGTGGTTCATGGCATTACAAAGAGTCAGACACGACTGAGCAACTGAACTAATCTGAACTGAACTTTCTCTTTTTTGTGATATCTTTGTCTGGTTTTGGTATCAGGGAGCTGGTGGCTTCATAGAATGAGTACAGAAGTGTTCTTTCTTCTGCAATTTTTTGAAATAATTTCAGAAGGATAGGTTATTTATTTCGTAAATATTTGATAGAATTTGCCTGTGTACCATCTAGTCCTGGATTTTTTGTGTTAGAAGTTCACTGCTTCAATTTTAGTATGCAAGATTGCTCTATTTATCTTTTCTTTTTTCTTCCTGTTTCAACTTCTTCTAGATTGTCCAATATATTGTCTTATAGCTTCTTGTAGTAGTCTTTCATGATCCTTTGAATTTATGACATCTGTTGTTACTTTTTTTTCATTTCTATTTTTACTGATTTTGGTCATATTCTTTTTTTCTTGATAAGTCTGTCTAAATTTTATCAATTTTGTTTATCTTCTTAAAAAACCAACTTTTACTCTTATTTCTCTTTGCTACTATTTTATTTGTCTCTATTGCATTTATTATTGGAGCAGGAAACTGCAAATTATTCTGTATCCCTGCTGGGATAAACCCGTGGATAAAAGAGTATAGTGGGCTACAGTTCAAGGGGTCACAAAGAGTTGGACACTACTGAGTGCATATGCATACACACACTGCTGTAGTCTTTATGATTTCATTCTTTTGCTATATTTGAGTTTTGTTTGTTTCTTCTCTTGTTGCTTTATGTACAAGTTTAGATTGCTTATTTGATATTTTTCTTTAGTGAAATTGTATTGATGTAAACTTCCTTCTTAGATATGCTTGTACTATGCTCCATAGGCATTGGATAATCACGTTTCTGTTGATGTTTGTCTTTAAGTATTTGTCTTTCCTCTGTTTTGTTCAGTGATCCATTGGTTGCTGAATAACCTATTGTTTAGCCTTCGTGTATTTGTTTCAGTTTTGTTTTGTTTTTGTTTCTTCCCCTGTAATTGATTTCTAATCTCATAGCATTGTGATCAGAAAAGATGCTTGGTATGATTTCACTTTGTTAAATTCACTGATGGTTGGTTTGTGGCCCAAGATATGATCTATCCCAGAGAATATTCAATGTGCACTTGAGAAGAAAGTATATTCTGATGCTTTCAGATAGGATGTCTTATAAATACAAATTAAACCTATCTGTTCTAATGCGTCATTTAAAACTTGTGTTTCTTCATTGATTTTCTGCCTTGAAGATCTGTTCAGTGGTATAAGTATGTTGGGATCCGCGTTAGGCATTACTGACAAAATGCAGTCACGGCCCCAACTCCCTCTCCTTGTCCCACAGGCACAGACCCAGGATGAAGGAGTTAGGCCTTATGATTCTGACCTGTTTTTTTCCTCTCCTCAGCTGAGTTGACTGAAAAGAATATTAAGGTGCTTATTGTTCTTGAGAGGAGAATGAAAAGGCACAAAGCCTTCTGCAGCTGTGCTCAGAGAATAATTCATAAAGTTAATCATTGACATTCATTCAAAGACCTTTACAAAAGAGTGTTCCAGGATGAGCACATAGGCCACAGCTTGAGGCCATGGGAGGGAAATATTTGTGAGGGAAATGTTTATGGCAAAGGAGTTTGCTGAATTTAGGGCTTAGGAATAATTAAAATAGTTAGAAGCTAAAGATTTAAGGAATGCTGTAATGTTAGCATATTTTACTATAGCTTATAGAGATTAGGAATTTTGGAGATATTAGTGGTTAGAAGCATTTTTAGAGAAAGTGAGCTCAGGACACTAGGGGCAAACAGGATTTAGAAAGATAAGAAATAAACTGAGGAATGTGGTATGCAGCCCAGATATTAGCATGAATTACTATGTATTCACAAGAACACATGAGAAGTAGATAAGAGAATCGCTGAGGCAGGAACTCCTTTTGAGGGGCAACAATGATTTATGGAGACAACAAATCTGGGTCAGGGAGAACTGAAAATGTCAAACCTCTGACCTAATGCTTTTGTAAAAGTATAAAAGAGAATCTTAAGCTTGAAATAAATAGGCAGTACAAGAAAATTGAGAGGCTGCCTTGTTTCTTGCCGACACCACACATCTCTTCAGGCTGATTCCCTGGCTGCTGGAGCTGGACTCCGGCATAAGTAGGTTTTTTAAGTCCCCCACTATTATTGTGTTACTGTCAGTTTCACATTTTATGGCTGTTAGCATCTGCCTTATATTGAATTGTTCCTATCTGGGTGTATATCTGTATACAATGTCATGTCTTCTTCTTTTTTTTTTTTTTTAATTTAAATTTATTCTTTTTGGATTGATCCCTTGATCATCATGTATTGTCCTTCCTTGTCCATTATAATAGACTTTCTCCTAAAGTCTGTTTTGTTTGATATTAGCCTTGGTATTCCAGATTTCTTTTGATTTCCATTTGCATGGAATATCTTTTTTTCCTCCCTTAATTTTCAGTTTGTATTTGTTGCTAGATATCAAGAGAATCTCTTTTACACAGCATCCTTAGGTGTTGTTTTTGTATCTATTCAGTCAGTCTGTGTCTTCTAGTTGAAACTATTAATCCATTTACTTTAAAGGTAGTCATCAATATATATATCTGTATTGCCATTTTCTTAATTATTTTGAGTTGATTTCTGTAGGTCTTTTTTGTTCCCTTCCTCTTTTGTTCTCTTTTTGTGGCTTGATGAGCACATCTTGTTTTGCATTTGAGTTGTTTTTATTTGTGTGTCTGTGTGTATCTATTGCAGTTTTGGTTTGCTCTTCCCATGAGGTTCTGATATAGCTGTATATATATATATATATATATATATATATATATATATATATATATATATATATCGATATAATGTTGGTTTAAATTTATGTTCTTTTAATTTCAGATGTAATTACCATTTTGTACATTTGTAGTCTCCTCTTCTCATGGTTTATGGCTTTTATATAAATATGCATGGAACATTTTCTGTTTTTTCTGTATGCTTGTCTTTACCAGTGAGCTTTCCTCTTTGTGATTTCCTGTTTGTGATTGTCTTGTTTCTAGTTACAGCCTCTTTTTTTCCCTCTTTTTCTCCTTTCTTTCTTTTTCTTCTCTTGTTTTTCTCACCTGGAGAAGTTCCTTTATTATTTGCTGTAAAGCTGACTTGGTGGTGATGAATTCTTTCTCTTAACTTTTGCTTGTCTGTAAAGCTGTAAAGTTTTGATTTCTCTGTCAAATTTGAATGAGAGCCTTGTGGGTGGCATATTCTTGCTTGTGGATCTTTCATTTTCTTCAATACTTTACAATATTGTTATGGTTTTTGCCATACATGAAAATGAATCAGCCATAGGCATACTTGTGTCCCCTCCATCCTGAATCCCCCTCCCACCTCCTTCCCCACTCCATCTCTCCAGGTTGTCACAGAGCACCAGCTCTGTGTGCCCTGCACCATACATCAAACTCTCAGTGGCTATCTATTGTACACATGCTAATGAAAGTGTTTCAACACTATTATCTAAAATCATCCAACCCTCTACTTCTTTCATTAAGTCTAAAAGTCTATTCTTTATTTCTGAAACTCCTTTTCTACCCTGCATCATCACTACCATCATTCTAGTTTCCACATAGATATAGATATAGATATAGATATAGATATACAGTTTCCACATATATATATATCGCATATATTCCACATATATCACATATTAACACACACACACACGCATAGATATCATATTAAAAATCAGAGACTACTTTGCCAACAAAGTTCCATCTAGTCAAAGCTATAGTTTTCCCAGTAGTCATGTATGGATGTGAGAGTTGTACTATAAAGAAAGCTGAGTGCCGAAGAATTGATGCTTTTGAACTATGATTTTGGAGAAGACACTTGAGAATCCCTTGGACAGCAAGAAGATACAACCAGTCCATCCTAAAGGAAATCAGTCCTGAGTGTTCATTGGATATGTTCATTGATATGAAGCTGAAACTCCAATACTTTGGCCGCCTGATGCGGAGAACTGACTCATTTGAAAAGCCCCTGGTGCTGGGAAAGATTGAGGGCAGGAGGAGAAGGGGATGAAAGAGGATGAGATGGCTGGATGGCATCACCGACTCGATGGACATGAGTTTGGGTGGACTCCAGGAGTTGGTGATGGACGGGGAGGCCCGGGGTGCTGTGGTTCCTGGGGTCACAAAGAGTCCGACATGACTAAGCGATTGAACTGAACTGACCTGAAAAAATAAAGTCTGTCACTGTTTCCACTGTTTCTCCATCTATTTGCCATGAAGTGATGGGACCAGATGCCATGATCTTCGTTTTCTGAATGTTGAATTTTAAGCCAACTTTTTAACTCCCCTCTTTCACTTTCATCTAGAGGCTCTTTAGTTCTTCTTCACTTTCTGCCATAAAGGTGGTGTGATCTGTGTATCTGAGGTTATTGATATTTTTCCTGGCAATCTTGATTCCAGCTTGTGCTTCATCCAGCCTGGCATTTAGCATGATGTATTCTGCATATAAGTTAAATAAGTAGGGTGACAATATACAGCCCTGATATACCCCTTTTCCAATTCAGAACTAGTCCTTTGTTCCACGTCCAGTTCTAACTGTTGCTTTTTGACCTGCATACAGATTTCTCAGAAGGCAAGTAAGGTGGCCTGGTATTCCCATTTCTTGAAGAATTTTCCAAAGTTTGTTTTAATCCACACAGTCAAAGGATTTAGCATAGTCAATAAAATTGGAAATGATATAAAATATTGAATACTAATTTTTCTGAGGGAAATAAACATGATGTAAACTTGGTAAATAATACATTGAAGCATAAATATCTAACTTATAGTTATAATAAGGATTAGCTGTTCAAAAGACAGCCAGTTAAAAGTCTTATTTTATTTTACCTGGGTGTGTTATATACTATAGAATCATTATTGCCAGAGAATTATAGTAAGAATTTTAAAGGAAAATAACACATATCAACATATTCTTTATGTTATAATTATAAACTTAAACTATGTATTTCTTTACTTATACAAAAGTTCTTAAGTTTTGAGAGTTTATTTCCTTGGGTTTTTAAGATGACTTGTGAATAATCTTTCCTTTTATATACTATGGGCATATTTCATTTCTGGCTAACTTGATGAACAAAGGAAACAAGTTGGATTCTATAATTTTCACACTTATGTAATAAGAGCTTAGTACATCACTTTGCAGTTTACCAATCGTATTACTGTTAATCTTATGTTTTTCATGCTGAATTAGTGCTTATTTTACTCAGTCACCATGTGTTTCTCCTCTACGTTGATTTATGCTTGCTCTTCTGCCAGAAAGAAACACTACTGCCCTCCTCTGAGGCATTTTATCACCAAGCAATCCTGATATTCCCTTTCTGGTGACATTTTCTTCCATGCAATTAGCATGGAAGTGTTTTCAATTTGGAGTCCAGGAATAGAAGGAATCAATCAGAAAAAGAGGTCTATTCCCCATTGGACTAAAAAGTGGAAAAGAAAGGGTAGATAAGATAAATTTTGAAGCTAATGTGACATGATTATTCTTTAGAGTCATAGTCATGTCCATAGATTAAGTCAAAGGGAGAAAAGAAAGCTTTAGAACAGGGTTTAATGACTACACTTCAGATTACCCTAGGGATTCAGAGAGATAATTTCTAAGAAGCAGAACCACCTAGGTTAACCATGAGAAATTAAAATTTGAGGGGGTCTACTATGGAAAGATTAAGTAAAGCACTGGTGGGTGATTGAAATAAAGTAAGGTGCAGACTAGTTATGGAGTGTTTCAATTGCCGTGTTGAAAACATATAGTTGATCTGAAATTTAACATTTAAAATCTCTGAGGACTTAAGTATAAGTGACAGAAGAGAGAATGAAGGCAGAAAGCATATAAGTAACAAAACATAAGAATAAAATCTAAAGTGATTTTGATCACTGACTGCTACAGCCATTATATGTATATATTTTCCTCTCTATCTCTCTAAGCTATTATTTGGCACAACTTTCAGAATATTTGTTGAGATTTTTAAGTCCCTGACTAAACACATTTTTAGGTTTATATGACCAAAATGTACAATGATGTAGTTTTGACATAACATACTAAAGGATGTTTACAGTTTCAAACAAAGAAATATGAAACATACAAAAGTGCCATATTCTATTAATGTATGTAACTCTTATTTTACATTCAGCTCTAAAGGATAAATTATTTAGTATTAAAATATTGGAAATATGACTGTAAAATTTGAGGAAATGATAGGTCATATTTACTCATACAGATCACAAATGGATAGTTTAAAAGTTATATTAGGATTGTGTTAATCTCAAGTGTTTACATTCCCTGTATTTTTCTACTACGCACCATTGCTTTACAACAACAGCCGCAAAAAAAAAAAGAAAAAAAAACTTTCTTTTGAATCCTCAAGTTTGTCGCAAACATTGAAAGAAACATTCGACTATGAATCACCTTAATGCATCTATTACAAAGGAAGCTCCAGAAGCAGCCTGTTTATACTTTTACATCATAAATAGAGCATCACTGAGTATCTGAAAAGGTCAACTGAAACGTCTGCAATATACAGTTTAGCAGAGGTGCTTTCTTGTATTGGATAATTATGTTGTTTGAAAAATCAGAAGGAATGAATATTTTTTCTTAGAAAGTCAAAGGCTATGGTAGAATGGCAATTTACATTTAATTAACTTACAAATAATTGGCAAATGATACACACACACACACACACACACACACACACACACACACACACCCCACCACCACCACCATTACCAAATTAGCCTAATGTGTACCAAGACGGAATTTTCTTCATATCAAAGGTTTTTTTATTTTCTTTTTTTTCCTAAGAATTATAATAAAACCAAATTGAATGCCTTGGAGTCAATAGCATGCTGGAGAAAATGTGAAAAACTGACTCCTAAAAAATTATATTGATCACTGTGGGGAGACAGCAAATTAGTCAAGATGGCATGTTCAAGTACTCTCACTCCATGTTTTGTAATAATGACTATGTAACCTCTGAGATTATTTAAAGTGCTGTGCATATGTATCATGAGGTACTCACTTGGAACTGGGCTACTTTTGATATATAAGCTTCAACCAAAAAAGTGATGGCATTACTGCTGTGTCACAGCTCTCCATTGGGTCAGTCACTAGGGGGAGAATATGCTTGGTTTAGTTGCTAAGTCGTGTCTGACTCTTGTGACCCCATGGACAGAGAAGCTCTGTCAGTGTATTCTCCAGGTGAGAATACTTAAGTGGGTTGCCATTTCCCTTCTCCAGGTGATCTTCCATATCCAGGAAATGAACCTGGGTCTCCTGCATTGCAGGCAGATTCTTTACTGAATGAGCTACAAGTGAAGTCCTGAGGAGAAAATATAGTGTGTCTTCTGCTATGGCTGCTGCATCGGCCAGGAGAGAGGTTGTTTTGTATTAGGTTATGCTATGGTTGCTGCTACCACTGCTGCATCAGCCAGGAGAGAGTAATTGTGTCTTCAGTTCCTACAGCTCCTCGAGTCTTCTTCCAGCCTCTTAGTTTGTGCCTTGCCTACCCTGGGTTCAGTGGACCGTGTGAAAAGCAAGACAATTGGAATTTAAACAGGATGATAAGTGATACAATCATTAACTCTATTTCTGATATAAATGATATACAGCAAACAGTTTCTATATGATAATAAAATATGCAATAGTTTATATTGTGTTTTTGCTATTGTTTCTAAGTTTTGCTTAGAAAACTTTAATTTTTACAAAATGCTTCCATCTTAACCAAATTATGGTTGCAATTTATGAATGACTATATTCCCAACATGAATGTTGGTTAATTTTTTTTAACATTAAAGAGTGAGAAAAAGTGAAACAATGATGATACGTGTTTGTCTCCACTTGTTTTCAATGATTGGTTTCCCTGGTCTCTCAAATGGTAAAGAATCTGCGTGCAATGTGGGACACCTGGTTTTGATCCTTGGATTAGAAAGATCCCCTGGAGATGTGTGTGTCATGGCAACCCATTCCAGTATTCTTGCCTGGAGAATCCTCATGGACAGACGAGCCTGGCAGGCTACAGTCCCTGGAGTCACAAAGAATCGGACATGACTGAGTGAGTTTTTAATGTCAGTCACTTATTTTTAATTGATTAATAATTTTCAAAATTTAGAAGAATAGCTTCTAATTCTCTTGTGCTATTCCCATTCTAAGAGGTACAAATATGACAGATTTCAAGTTAAATTTCTCTATTAAAATATAACTATAACATTCTTCACATGAAGTGGCCAAAGTACTGGAGTTTCAGCTTTAGCATCATTCCTTCCAAAGAAATCCCAGGGCTGATCTCCTTCAGAATGCACTGGTTGGATCTCCTTGCAGTCCAAGGGACTCTCAACAGTCTTCTCCAACACCACAGTTCAAAAGCATCAATTCTTTGGCACTCAGCTTTCTTCACAGTCCAACTCTCACATTCATACATGACCACAGGAAAAACCATAGCCTTGACTAGACGGACCTTTGTTGGTAAAGTAATGTCTCTGCTTTTGAATATGCTATCTAGGTTGGACATAACTTTCCTTCCAAGGAGTGTCTTTTAATTTCATGGCTGCAGTCACCATCTGCAGTGGTTTTGGAGCCCAAAAACATAAAGTCTGACACTGTTTCCACTGTTTCCCCATCTATTTCCCATGAAGTATATATATACCTCATGCAAAGAGTTGACTCATTGGAAAAGACTCTGATGCTGGGAGGGAATGGGGGCAGGAGGAGAAGGGGATGACAGAGGATGAGATGGCTGGATGGCATCACTGACTCGATGGACGTGAGTCTGAGTGAACTCCGGGAGTTGGTGATGGACAGGGAGGCCTGGTGTGCTGCGATTCATAGGGTCGCAAAGAGTCGAACATGACTGAACGACTGAACTGAATTGAACTGATAACATTCTTAAATCTAGACAAGACATAAAACTAAAAATAATATCTTTATTGATAGATTTTGTCTATTTCTGTTGTGTAAAGACTCTTATTCTGGACAATGGAGGCTACCAATTAGTTATGTTTATGTCATTAAACACTCAGAATGAAGGAAATGTGCCATAGACTCTATTACATAATATTTATATCCTTCAGGCATATGGATGTAAATAATCTTAAGAGCACAAGAACTAGAAAAATTAAATAATTAGAAATTGATGCATTTAGTATTTATCTCTGTTTTTATATCATTTACTTAATTTTAAACAATGTAATTTACTTCTCAAGGATGTATCTAATTTTAAGCTATATAATTCCTTAACAATGGCTATGTTTACTACTGACTCATGGAATTCCTAAAAATTTAATGATTGACCCTGTTGGGGTGGTCAGAGCCAGTACCAGGACAACAGTAGTTGGCAATGTGATTATTTATTTATTTATGGTGGAGAATTCAGGTACTCCTTCTGGATAAAGAGTGAAAGGCAAATGATGACTGAGAACTGTACATATATTGTTCTTTCTCAACTGTCCCTGATTACCAGAAAATTTACTACTGGCACTCTGTATTTATTTAAGGGTGAGTCAACATCAAGTAATTGCAGTTTCAGACTGTGAATTTCAAATCATTATAACTAGGCTTAAACACATCTTTATTAATCAAACTAGAAACCATTACAATCAACACATTTTTGCCAACAAGAAATATGCTTGTTTGTTCCCATAACATAAAAATCCATCCTTCAAGAGGGAAAGAGACACGTGTACCCCAATGTTCATCGCAGCACTGTTTATAATAGCCAGGACATGGAAGCAACCTAGATGTCCATCAGCAGATGAATGGATAAGAAAGCTGTGGTACATATACACAATGGAGTATTACTCAGCCATTAAAAAGAATACATTTGAATCAGTTCTAATGAGGTGGATGAAACTGGAGACTATTATACAGAGTGAAGTAAGCCAGAAGGAAAAACATAAATACAGTATACTAACGCATGTATATGGAATTTAGAAAGATGGTAACGATAACCCTGTGTACGAGACAGCAAAAGAGACACTGATGTATAGAACAGTCTTATGGACTCTGTGGGAGAGGGTGGGAAGATTTGGGAGAATGTCATTGAAACATGTGAAATGTCATGTATGAAACGAGATGCCAGTCCAGGTTCAGTGCGATGCTGGATGCTTGGGGCTGAGTGCGCTGGGAAGGCCCCAGGGGATGGTATGGGGAGGTTGGGAGGGAGGAGGGTTCAGGATGGGGAGCATGTGATTTTTTTTAAAAAAATAAAATTAAAAAAAAAAATAAAATAAAACTCCCAGGTACCTGTAAATCAGAACGCAGCTCAGCTCTTTCCGTCAATGAGTGATTACTGAATAAAATCTGTTTTCATTGCTTTAAAAAAAAAAAAAAAAATTTGATGAAAACTTGGAAAGCATTTTCTGTCTCCTGCTGGTTGTGGAAGCATTTTCCCTGCAAAAGGTTGTTGAAATGCTTGAATAAGTGGTAGTCAGTTGGTGATAAGTCAGGTTAATATAGTGGATGAGGCAAAATTTCAAAGCCCAATTCATTCAACTTTTGTTGATTGTGCAATGTGAATTTGGGTGTTGTTATGGAGAATAACTGGGTCCATTCTGTTGGTCAATGCCAGCTTCAGGCTTTGCAGTTTTCAGTGCATCTCATCAATTTGCTGAGCATACTTAGATGTAATGGTTTCACTGAGATTCAGGAAGCTCTAGTAGATCAGAGGGTCAGTAACCAGCAGCAGTGACCATGACCTTTTTTTGGTGCAAGTTTGGATTTCGGAAGTGCTTTACAGCTGTTTCTCAGTCCAACCACTGAGCTGTTCATTGCTCTTGTGGTATAAAATCCACTTTTATTTGCATATCACAATCTAATGGAGAAATGGTTTGTTGTTGTTGCATAGAGTAAGAGAAGGTGACACTTCAAAACTATAATCTTTTTTGTTGTTGTTTGATTTGTGGCCAGCTCATGAGGCACCCACTTACTGAGCTTTTTCACCTTTCCAATATGCTTCAAGTGCTAAATAACCATATGATGTTGAATTCTTTGGCCACTTCTTGTGTAGTTTTAAGAGGATCAGCTTCAAAGATACTATAATTGGTCATTGTCAACTTCTGATGTCTGGCCACTGCACTTCTCATCTTTAAGGCTCTCATTTCCTTTGCAAAACTTCTTAAACCACCCCTGCACTGTATGTTCATTGGTAGTTCCTAGACCAAATATGTTGTTGACGTTGCAAGCTGTCTGCACTGCTTTACCACCCATTTTGAACTAAAATAAGAAATAGTTCAAGTTTTCTTTTTGTCTAACAATATTTTCTTAGTCTAAAATAAGTATAAAATAAATAGCAAGTGATAGTCATTAGCAAAAAAACATAAAGTGAAAAATGTATATTAAATGCTGTGTAGCATAACCACATTTATTTAAAATGTATTTCAATATCAAACAGCAAATTTCAACAATGCAAACTGTGATTACTTTTGCACCAACATAAATATATCTGAGATACTACTATACTGTTGTTGTTGTTGTTGTTTTAAGATTCTTTGGCTGTTAATCTCCATACTTCAGAAGGGTTTGTTTATGACTATTATTTAATAGTCATAAACAATAGCAATTTGCAGATCAGTTCAGTTCAGTTCAGTTCAGTTGCTCAATCATGTCCGACTCTTTGCGACCCCATGAATCATAGCATGCCAGGCCTCTCTGTACATCACCAACTACAGGAGTTCCCTCAGACTCCAGTGCATCGAGTCACTGATGCCATCCAGCCATCTTATCCTCTGTCATCCCCTTCTCCTCCTGCCCCCAATCCCTCCCAGCATCAGAGTGTTTTCCACTGAGTCAACTCTTCTCATGAGGTGGCCAAAGTACTGGAGTTTCAGCTTTAGCATCATTCCTTCCAAAGAAATCCCAGGGCTGATCTCCTTCAGAATGGACTGGTTGGATCTCCTTGCAGTCCAAGGGACTCTCAACAGTCTTCTCCAACACCACAGTTCAAAGGCATCAATTCTTCGGCACTCAGCTTTCTTCACAGTCCAACTCTCACATCCATACATGACCACAGGAAAAACCATAGCCTTGACTAGACGCACCTTTGTTGGCAAAGTAACGTCTCTGCTTTTGAATATGCTATCTAGGTTGGTCATAACTTTTCTTCCAAGGAGTAAGCGTCTTTTAATTTCATGGCTGCAGTCACCATCTGCAGCGGTTTTGGAGCCCAAAAAAATAAAGTCTGACACTGTTTCCACCGTTCCCCCATCTATTTCCCATTGTAGATAGTAATGATACATAAAATAATGAGGTATATTACAATCTCTGGCTCTTCTATTCAATGGGGAAAATTGTTTATACAATGTTCTTTGTTTTTATTTGCACTTTTCACACATTTCTTTTCCATTTCTTCCAGTGCCTCTGAGCTTTAGCTCAGGTATGTCCACAGTGGTTACCAATTAAGATGGGCCCATTTAAACTGGCAGAGAATCAATGGCACCCCACTCCAGTATTCTTGCCTGGAGAATCCCATTGATGGAGGAGCCTGGTAGGCTACAGTCCATGGGGTCGCTAGGAGTCGGACATGACTGAGCGACTTTACTTTCACTTTTCATTGTCATGCATTGGAGAAGGAAATGGCAACCCACTCCAGTGTTCTTGCCTGGAGAATCCCAGGGACAGGGGAGCCTGGTGGGCTGCCGTCTATGGGGTCGCACAGAGTCAGAACCAACTGACGCAACTTAGCAGCAGCAGCAGCAGCAGCATTTAACCTGGAAAAGAAAATTTTTGCTCGGTTTATTTATTTTTTTATTTTTTTCTTAGGTTCTGCTTTCTTGACACTAAGGGAAGTTTAACCAACTGTATTCACCAATCTGAAGCTACTTTTTGTAAAGTTAAATCTGCTGCTATGTGAATTCACTACTACCAATTTATATCCTATTAAGAATGTGCATGAGATGGCCGTCTACTTATTTTTGGTATATATTTTGGAAGCTTTCATTATCTATCCCTCTCTGTCTCTCTCGATTCTATCTTAAATGACTAAGTGGGAAAATTGAGATCTACTTTTTCCACTGCCTAATGGAAGACTCAAAATTTTTAATTATACATATTTCCATATCTTGTTAGTTGATGTTATTATCTTTTATTGGGATATGTATATATATATTTTAAAACATTGTGTTAATTTCTGCTTTACAATGGAGAGAATAAGTCTATATGCATTCTTATATCTCCTCTCTATTGGACCCCCCTAACTCCTCCCCCATCCCACCCATCTAAGTCATCAGAGAGCACAGCGCTTAGATTCTTGTGCTTTATAGCAACTTTCCAATAGCTATATATTTTACACATGATAGTGTATATATATCAGTCTCAATTCCCTATTTTGTCCCACCCACCTCTCTGTTCACATGCTCATCCTCTATAACTATCTCTATTTTTGCTTTCAGTTCAGTTCAGTCGCTCAGTCATGTCAGACTCCTTGCAACCACATGAACTGCAGCACGCCAGGCCTCCCTGTCCATCACCAACTCCTGGAGTCCACCCAAACCCATGTCCATTGAGTTGATGATGCCATTCAACCATCTCATCCTCTGTTGTACCCTTCTCCTCCTGCCCTCAACCTTTCCCAGCATCAGGGTCTTTTCAAATGAGTCAGTTCTTCACATCAGGTGGCCAAAGTATTGGAGTTTCAGCTTCAACATCAGTCCTTCCAATGAACACCCAGGGCTGATCTCCTTTAGGATGAACTGGTTGAATATCCTTGTACTCCGAGGGACTCTCAAGAGTCTTCAACACCACAGTTCAAAAGCATCAGTTCTTCAGTGCTCAGCTTTCTTCACAGTCCAACTCTCAAATACATGACCACTGGAAAAACCATAGCCTTGACTAGACGGCCCTTTGTTGACAAAGTAATGGCTCTGCTTTTGAATATGCTGTCTAGGTTGGTCATAACTTTCCTTCCAAGGAGTAAGCATCTTCTAATTTCATGGCTGCAATTACCATCTGCAGTGATTTTGTAGACCCCCCCCACCCCTGCCAAAAAAAAAAAAAAACACGTCAGCCACTGTTTCCCCATCTATTTGCCATGAAGTGATGGGACCAGATACCATGATCTTAGTTCTCTGAATTTTGAGCTTTAAGCCATCTTTTTCAGTCTCCTCTTTCACTTTCAAGAGGCTCTTTAGTTCTTCACTTTCTTCCATAAGGGTGGTGTCGTCTGCATATCTGAGGTTAATCAACAACCTGATATTTCTCCCAGCAATCTTGATTCCAGCTTGTGTTTCCTCCAGCCCAGGGTTTCTCATGATGTACTCTGCATATAAGTTAAATAAGTAGGGTGACAATATACAGCCTTGACATACTCCTTTTCCTATTTGGAACCAGTCTGTTGTTCCATGTCCAGTTCTGACTGTTGCTTCCTGACCTACATATAGGTTTCTCAAGATTCAGGTCAGGTGGTCTGGTGTTCCCATCTCTTGAAGAATTTTCCACAGTTTATTGTGATCCACACAGCCAAAATCTTTGGTGTAGTCAATAAAGCCAAAATAGATGTTTTTCTGGAACTCTCTTGCTTTTTCAATGATCCAGCAGATGTTGGCAATTTGATCTATCTCTGTCTTTTCTAAAATTCTTGCTTTGGAAACAGGTTCACCTGTACAATATTTCTAGATTCCCCATTATACATTAATAGTCAATATTTGTTTTGCTCTTTCTGACTTAATTCACTCTATACAACAGACTCTAAGTCCATCCACATCTCTACCAATGACCCTATTTTATTCCTTTTAGTGGCTAATATTCCATTGTATATATGTACCATATCTTTGTTATCTGTTCAACTGTCATTGGACATTTAGGTTATTTCTTTGTTCTGGCTATTGTAAATAGTCCAATTAACATTGAGGGTACAGGTATTTTTTTAAAAAATTATGATTTTTCTCAAGATATATGCCCTATAGTGGGATTGCTGGGTTATATGGTAATTTGTTTAGTTTTCTAAGGAATCTCCATGATGTTTTCCACAGTAGCTATATCAATTTACATTCTTCTCAAAACTTCAAGAGGGTCAGCCTTTCACCACACCCTCATCAGCATTTATTGTTTGCAGATTTTTTGATGATGGCTATTCTAAGCAGTGTCAGATGACACCTCATTACTTTTTTGATTTACACTCTCTAATAATTTGTTATGTTGAGTATCTTGCATGCATTTTTTGGCTATCTGTATATTTTCTTTGGAAAGATGTTTATTTAGTTCTCCCATCCATTTATTGATTGAGTTGTTTGTTTTTTGAGAGTCCCATGAGCTGTTTATATATTTTGGAGATTAATTCCTTGTCCATTGCTCTACTTGCAAATATTTTCTCCCACTCTATGGGTTTTCCTTTTCATTTTTTATGATTTCCTTTGCTGTACAAGACCTCTTAAATTTATTTAGTTAACATTTGTTTTTTTTGTTTTTATTTTCATTATTCAGAGATACGTCAAAATATCTTGCTGCAGTTTATGTCGAAGAGTGTTTTTCCTATGTTTGCCCCTAAGAGTTTTATAGTGTTTGGTCTTAAATTTAAACCTTTATTCCATTTTGAGTTTATTTTTGTGTGTCATGTTGGATAGTGCTCTAATTTCATTCTTTTACATGTAGTTGTCCAGATTTCTCAGCACTGCTTATTTAATAGTCTATCTTTTCTCCATTGTACATTCTTGTTCATTTGCATGGCTTGAGTGGCCATAGGCACGTGGATTTATCTCTAGGCTTCCCATCCTGCACCATTGTTTTATAATTCTATTTTTGAGCCATTGCCATACTGTCTTGATTACTGTAGCTTTATAGTAGAGTTTGAAGTTGTGGTACCTGATTCCTCCAACTCTGTTTGTCTTTCTCAAGATTACAGTGACAATTCAGGGCAGGGTTTTTTGTGTTTTCATACAAATTTATAAACATTTTTGTTCTGATTCTATGAAGAATGCCATTGGTAATTTGATGAGAATTGCCTTGAATCTGTAGATTGCTTTGGATAGTATATTCTTTTCTAAAATATTGATTCTTCCAATCCAAGAACATGGTATATCCATATTTTTGTGTAATCTTTAATTTCTTCCATCAGTGTTTTGTAGTTTTCTGAGTGCAGGTCTTTTGCTTCCTTACATAAGTTGATTCCTAAGTATTTTATTATTTTTGTTTTGATGGCAAATGGGATTTTTAGCTTTCTCTTTCTGCTATTTCATTGTTAGTGGATATAAATGCAAGAGATTCTGTCCACTAATTTTGGATTATGCAACTTCAATAAATTTATTTCTAGGTCCAGTAGTCCATGTCATCCACAAACAATGACAAACAATAGTTTGTCACAAAAAATAGTTTTCTTTTCTAATTTGTATACATTTTATTTCTTTTTCTTCTCTGATTACTATGGTTAGAACTTCCAAAACTATGTTGAATGAGAGTGGCAAGGGTGCACATCTTTGTCTTGTTCCTGATCTTAGGAGAAATGCTCTGTTTTTCACCATTGAAAATTATATTTGCTGTGGGTTTGTTGTAAACATCTTTCATTATGTTGAACTAGGTTCCCTCTATGCTTGCTTTCTGGATAGTCGTGTGTGTGTGTGTGTGTGTGTTTTAATCATGAATAGGCATTGAATCTTGTCAAGAGCTTTTTCTGTACCTATTGAGATAATCATATGATTTTTATTCTTTGTTAATATGGCATATCCCGTTGATTGATTAGCTTACATTGAAGAAGCCTTGTATTCCTTGATTAAATCTATCTTGATCATGGTGTATATTACCCTTTTAATATTTTATTGGAGTGTATGTGCTAGTTGGTGTTTTTTGTTTTGTTTTTGAGGATTTTTGCATCTATGTTTATAAGTGACATGGGTCTGTAATTTTCTTTTTTTTTTTAATATATTAGTTTTGATATCAGGGTGATGGTGGCCTTGTAGAAGTAATTTGGGAGTGTTACTCCTTCTGTGATGTTTGGAAGAATTTGAGAATGATAGGTATTAGCTCTTCTCTAATATTTGACAGGATGTTTGATAGGGCTTCCCTAAAAGTCCAGTGGTTGGAATCCACCTGCAAATGCAGGGATATGAGTTTGATCTGGTCCAGAAAGATTCCACAGGCCATGGAATCTAAGCCCATATACCACAACTTCTGAGCTTCTTTTCTAGAGCCCATGAACTACAACTAAGAGCCTGTGAACCACAACTACTGAAGCCTGTGTGCAGTAGAGCCTATGCTCTGAAAAAGAGAAGCCACCACAATAAGAAACCTTCATATCACAACCAGAGAGTAGCCCCCATTCACTGCAACTAGAGAAAGTGATGGCTTACAGTGTTCAGTGCCAAGTTTGTGGTCTCCAAAGGGGAAGATTTAACTCTGGGACCAAAGACACAGTCTCAGTCATGCAGATCTTTGATGCATGCAAAGATCTTTGCATGCAGCAAAGATTTTTATTTAAAGTCAAAGGACAAAGAAAGTTTCTGACATAGACATCAGAAGAGGGTAGAAAGAGTACCTGCCTCACTAGTTTAACCAGAGCATTATATACTTTTCAACTGGCTACTGAGAATAGATTAAAAGAATACCTCAAGGCTGTACAAGGCTGTAAAAGTTTTACCAGACCCTTTCCCAAGGCGTACATCCTGAGATAATTGCAGTGCAAGATAATCCAGAAGGAACATATTCCAGGGCAATGTTTTTCTTGGCGAGTTACTGTTGCTGAGAAACAGGTTCCAAGGTAAGATTTGTTACAATTATAATCATTAATATAGAGCCTAATAAAAGCATACTCATGAGTAAGACATACCTTTGCTATGTAATCGTTAGCTCTGGAACTAAAGAAAGGCCAATTCTTGGGCAAGATACATTATTGCACAAAGCTTAAGGAAACTATGAGTGAGAATGTTCATCCCCTCCTTAAAGGGCCTTGGACTGCCTATCAACCTGCCTAAGCTTTAACTCTCTCACCTACATGCAGCAATGAAGACCCAGGGCAGCCAAAAATAAGTAAACAAGTAAATCGATAAATATTTAAGAAACAGACTGTAGGTGATCTATCAAAAAAAAAATTTTTTTAATAAATGTTTGATAGAATTTGTCTGTGAATCCACAAGGTCCTGGACTTTTGTTTGTTGGAAGATTTTAAATTACAGTTTCAATGTCACTAATGTGATTAATCAGTTTGTATTTTCTAAGTCTTCCTTATTGGAGAAGGAAATGGCAACCCACTCCAGTGTTCTTCCCTGGAGAATCCCATAGACGGAGAAGCCTGGTAGGCTGCAGTCCATGGGGTCGCACAGAGTCGGACACGACTGAAGCGACTTAGCAGTAGCAAGTCTTCCTTATTATACTATGGAATGTTGTACCATTCCAAGAATTTGTCCATGGTTTTCCAGTTGTCTAATTTATTAGCATATAATTGCTTGCAGTAGTCTTATAATCCTACATATTTCTATGTATTTTTCTACATAGAAATTGTATGTATTTCAGTTGCAATTCCTCCTTTTTATTTATAATTTTATTAATTTCAGATCCCTTTTTATTTATTGAGGAGTCTGACTAAAGATTTATCAATTTTGTCTTCTCAAATAACCAAGTTTTAATTTATTGCTCTTTATTGTTTTCTTCATTTCTATTTCTATTTTTTTCTGCTCTGACTTTTATGATTTATTTACTTCTACTGAATTTGGATTTTCCTTTTTCTTGTTTCAATAGTTGCTTTAGGTGTATTGTTCAATTGTTTATTTGAGATATTTCTATTTCATGAGGTGAGATGAAATTGCTATTAACTTCCCTGCTAGAACTGATTTTGCTTCATCTCATAGATTTTGAGTCATTCTGTTTTCATTGTCATTTGTTTCTATGTATTTTTAAATTTTGTCTCTCATTTCTTCAGTGATCTAGTTATTTACAGAACACTGTTTAGCCTCCATGTGTTTGTATTTTTTACAGCTTTTTTTTTCCTCCCTGTAATTGATTTCTAATCTCATAGTGTTGTGGTAGAAAAATACACTTGATTATATTTTAATTTTCTGAAATTTTCCATGGTTTGATATATGTCCCAAGAGGTGGTATATCCTGGAGAATGTTCCATATGCTCTTGAGTAGATGGTGTATTCTTTTGCTTTCAGGGGGAGTGTCCTCTAAATATCAATTAAATATATCTGGTTTAACATGTCATTTAAAGCTTGTATTCCCTTATTTCTTTCTGCCTGAATGATCTGTCCCTTGGTATAAGTCCCCCACTATTATTGTGTTACTGTCAATTTTCCGTTTTATATTTGTTATCATTTGTCTTATGTATTGAGGTGCTCCTATATTGGGTATATATGTGAAGGAAAGTTACACAGCTCAAAATAGCCTAGAGTTAAAACTCCCCTCTGGGTCCTCCCCACCATTCTGTGCAAAACAAAGAACTCCCTCATCTGAAGGAAAAAGAAAAATGGACATTAAGATTGATTATACCCAGCTCCCAGCCAGTCCCAGCCTCTGGCAGATCTGCAGAATTCCTTGCCCCAGCCGTTTAAAAGATAACTAACCCAAACAACCTTGGAGAACAGGCCCCCTTAAGACAGTAGATTTCCAAATATATGCCTATATATACTTACTCTTTTCTTGGGTTAGTGCAGTAGCTCACTAATCTGACTGCTGCCCCTTCTTGCCTTATTATAGGTGATCTGTTACTGTAAAGTGCCAGTCTTGTTCTTTTTCCAAACTTGGCCTTCTCTAACTCCCTTGCCCTACATATTTTGGTGCAAAATCCCGGGAGGCTGAGGTTCCTTCTTGTTCTCCACAGCCAGCTCTTTGGAGCGTGGAAGCCTGTGGAGCTCACTTTCCCGCCTGGGCTTTCAAGACCTCCTCAAGAGGATGCCCTGTGCCTTCGTGAGTGGTACAAGTCCTGTGTAAGGATTTTATTGGTTTTCCATGTACCCCGAGGAATATTGGTCTCGCGCTCGCTCACTCTCTCTCTCTCTTTTCTCTACACTTTCTTTTCCACAAGACCGACCAATGGAAAATGGAACCAGGAGCCATTTAGAAGTAGCGATAAATAGCAAAGATGCCTGCACGCCATGCTGAGTGCCGTTCCCCCAGGAAGTGACAGGAGGTTCACAGGGGACATCACATTTCTCATTAGCCCATTAAGAAAAACAAGCTTCGAGTTTGGTAATTTGCCCTAGTTCTGTAAACTGAACTGCTCCTCTCCTCGGTCCTAGGTAGGAGAACAGGAAGATGATCAGTCTGCAGATGCCAGCATCAACATGGAAGATCTTGTACTTTGAAACTCTTTGCTCTCAGACCAAACTGTTTACTACTTGCCAGGAGCGATATCAGAGTAGTCCTTAAGCACCCCAGCCAAGTGCTTATTGTGAATCTTAAACCATCGCTTTTTCTGTGAGGCAGGCTTTTTCCTTCTCTGAACCGGGGCCACTTTCTTTGGTCCGAGTCCTGCATGGAAGAAATACCCTGTCGCTTCAGATACTCTTCAATTTTCTCCTCGTCCATTGAATCCACGGTGACACTCCTCCACAGTTTCTGAACTCTTCATCCACAAAAAACTGACAGCTCTTATCATTGAAGAAAAGAGTTTTCTTCTTAGTCAGGATGGTTTACAAATAGTATCTGGTCCCCTAAAGCCTTGACAGCTTTCTGGTAATTGGGCAATCCTTCCTTGATGTCTTCTAGAAGAATCCCTCCTAAGCCTCGCTGGTCATGTTGATCCTTTCTGGGTTCTGGGGGAACCCTCTGGCCAAAAGGCTCTTTGGAGAGGTACTTGAGGGATGCCCCTTCCTCCTTCAGAGTCTCTCTCTCTTTGCCTGGTCAAAAGATAAAGTGATGATCTTTTCTTTCAACTGGACAGTCACTATGTCATAGCCATTTGCTATAGGGTCAAGCCAATCCATCCCGCAGGACTCTCCCTTGGCCTGTTTGAGGACTCTCCCTCAAACCTCAACTCTTGACCGATCTCAAGGTTCATAAACTTGAGTCACTTTGCATTCAAATTTGGCCTCAATACAAACTGGATAACCAAAACTGCTGGTCTGAGTTTGGGACTTTCAATTTCAATATTTTATCAGATCTCACAAACTTCCTCAAATGGAATGGCAAATGGTCAGAGGTCCCCTATATTCAAGCCTTCTGGGACCCTAGAAGCTGTCCTCTCTGCAAGGACTGTTCTGCCTATCAAATCCTCCTCTGCTCTCTCTCCTTCTCCATTACAAAAGAATTCAAATCTAAAGCCCCTATAAGGCTCCCTAAACCCCAGCCCCCAATTTTGACCTGGAAGATGAGCCTCCTCCCTACAGCCCTGGAGAGAAAGCTTCTGGAGATAAAACTCCATCCTCTAGCCCTTCCTTCTCCGAAATAGGAAGCAATGACTCCAAAACCCCAAAAGAGAAATTTCCACACACCTCCCCACGACCCCCACCACCACCCCCACCCCCGCCCTTACATCAGCCTGGTCCTGAAGCGAACACATTTTTCCTTTCAGAGAGGTAATGGGACCAGAAGGCCCTACATGGGTTCACTCAATTGAGAAATTGAGCCTTTCTCAATTTCTGATATGAGCCAAATTGAAGAAAAATTGAGATCTTTTTCAGAAAATCCTACTAGATATAGAAAAGAATTCCTCTGCCTTACACAAAATGTTAAATGTTACATTTAACCTGAAATGATATTTATTACATCCTAAATGCCACTTTAACCCCTGATGAAAAAGAACAGATATGGTAGGCAGCCCAGACTCATGCTGATCAGCTCCATAACCAATATAGGACTAATCTGGTAGCTGATGATGCAGTCCCTTTAACTGAGCCACAGTGGACATATCAAGCAGGTGATGCCAGCATCCAGTACCTGCATCATATGACCACCTGTTTATTAGAAAGAATGCTAAAAAGCTCTTACATTCATGTTAACTATGATAAGATTAGGGAAGTGACTCAAGAAAAAGATGAAAATCCTGCCCTTTTTCATTCACGGCTTACTGAGGTAGTTCAAAAATACACTAATCTAGATATTTCCACCCCCTCTGGACTTCTGTACCTACATATCTAGTTCATAAGTTAGTCAGCCACTGTTATTCACTGAAAACAATGCCAGTTAGAGAAAGGCCCCAAAACCCCTAAGTGAGATCTCCTAGAATTAGCCTTTAAAGTTTTCAACAATAGGGAGGAAGAAGCAAAAAAAGAAAAAGAAAGGCCAAATATGCTTTATTCACTGCAGTACCCAAGGAAAACAATTCAAACCCTTTGTCCCATCAATCTCGGCCCACCCATTTGGGACCTAACCCTCCAGGCCCCTGCTTCAGATGTAACCAAACGGGACACTGGGCTAAGTCCTGCCCAAACCCCCGGACGCCCACCAAACCCTGCCCAACTGCAAACAATGGGGCCACTGGAAAATGGATTGTCCTCAGACACTACCCACCAAATCTTGTGGTCTGAGAACCCCAATGGGCCGGGAACCAGACTCAGGGGGGCCCTTTTACCCCAGACCATGGTTCCTCAGATGAGGTGAGAGATGATCCAATTGTGCCTGAGTTATTCCAGTGACAGAGCCCAAGCTCCAGACCCCAAGTCCGCCCCATACAGATGGACTCAGAGCTTTGGCTAATTGGCACAGTGGCCGGCACAGTCTCATTCCTGATAGACACTGGAGTGGCCTTCTCACTTTTAACTTCCTTTAAGGGCCCTCTCCAACCTTCAGAAGTGGCTATCAAAGGGTGCCCAGGCATCCCTTTTTATCCCAAAATAACCCCTCCTCTCCTTTGTTCCTTTGGTGAAAGTGAAAGTGAAGTCGTGTCCGACTCTTTGTTACCCCATGGATGGAGGAGTCTTGTATGGGATTTTCCATGCAAGAGTACTGTAGTGGGCTGCCATTTCCTTCTCCATGGGATCTTCCCAAAGGCAACACTAACACATTCTTTTATAGTAGTTCCTCAATGCCCAGTGGCATTGATGGGATGTGATCTTCTGGTTAAGCTACAAACTTCTATAAATCTCCCATTCTTAGATCCCATATTAATTCTTTGCATCCAAATGGCACCCAAACCCTTAGCCAGTCCTCACACCCAAAACCTGCCCCCTGACTTTCCCCCAATAGATCCTCAGGTCTGGGACACTGAAGCCCCATCAGTAGCCTGACACCATTCCCCTGTACAGGTTTTTCTTAAAAATCCCTCTCAGGTAATAACCCAAAATCAATATACCCTGGCCACAGAATCCCAACAAGGACTTAAACCAATAATCTCCCAACTGCTCAAACCCGGCCTTTTGCAGCCTATCTGTTCTCATAATACTCCTGTACTGGCAGTCAAAAAGGGACCCCACTCCTGGCATCTAGTCCAAGATCTTCACAAGGTCAATGAGGCCATAATACCCATACACCCCATGACCACTAATCCCTATACCCTTTTCTCACATACTCCCCCTGACACACTCTACTTCATGGTACTGAACCTCAAAGATGCTTTCTTTACTGTACTTCTACATCATTCTTCACAGCCCCTATTTGCCTTCACCTGGACGGGCCCAGACACATACCAATCTCAGCAATTAACTTGGACCATTTTACCACAAGGGTGTAGAGATAGCCCTCATTTTTTTGGTCAAGCTCTTCAAAGGGACCTACAAACTTCAGACTTAGGCTCTACTACCTTGCTCCAATATGTAGACAATTTATTGTTATGTAATTCCTCTTGTGGAGAAGGAAATGGCAACCTACTACAGTATTCTTGCCTAGAGAATACTGTGGACAGAGGAGCCTGGTGGGCTGCTGTCCATATGGTTGCACAGATTTGGACACGACTGAAGTGACTTAGCATGTGTGCGTGCACTGGAGAAGGAAATGGCCACCCACTCCAGTTTTCTTGCCTGGAGAATCCCAGGGACAGAGGAGCCTGGTGGGCTGCCATCTATGGGGTAACACAGAATCAGACACGACTGAAGTAACTTAGCAGCAGCAGCAGCAGTTCGTCTTGCCACAACTGCATAGTCCACACTGCGATAGTATTAAATGCACTAGGCAACTGGGCTACAGAGTCTCGCTTTCAAAAGCACAAATTGCTTCCACCACTGTCAATTACATGGGATTGCTTCTCACCCCCACATCCAAAATAATCCCAGCTCATAGACTTTGAACCTTGACACAGACCCCCAGGTCCCAAACCAAGAGGAAACTTATTTCTCTATTCAGTGCAGTTCAGTCACACAGTCGTGTCCAACTCTTTGCAACCCCATGAATTGCAGCATGCCAGGCCTCCCTGTACATCAGCAACTCCCGGAGTTCACTCAGACTCACGTCCATCGAGTCAGTGATGCCATCCAGCCATCTCATCCTCTCTCGTCCCCTTCTCCTCCTGCCCCCAATTCCTCCCAGCATCAGGGTCTTTTCCAATGAGTCAACTCTTCTCATGAGGTGGCCAAAGTATTGGAATTTCAGCTTTAGCATCAGTCCTTCCAAAGAACACCCAGGACTGATCTCCTTTAGAATGGACTGGTTGGATCTCCTTGCAGTTCAACGGACTCTTAGGAGTCTTCTCCAACATCACAGTTCAAAAGCATCAATTCTTTGGCACTCAGCTTTCTTTATAGTCCAACTCTCACATCCATACATGACTACTGGAAAAACCATAGCCTTGACTAGACGGACCTTTGTTGGCAAAGTAATGTCTCAGCTTTTCAATATGCTATCTAGGTTGGTCATAACTTTCCTTCCAAGGAGTATGTGCCTTTTAATTTCATGGCTGCAATCATGAATCTGCAGTGATTTTGGAGCCCACAGAAAAATAAAGTCTGACACTGTTTCCACTGTTTCCCCATCTATTTCCCATGAAGTGATGGGACCAGATGCCATGATCTTCATTTTCTGAATGTTGAGCTTTACGCCAACTTTTTCACTCTCCACTTTCACTTTCATCAAGAGGCTTTTTAGTCCCTCTTCACTATCTGCCGTAAGGGTGGTGTCATCTGCATATCTGAGGTTATTGATATTTATCCCGGCAATCTTGATTCCAGCTTGTGCTTCTTCCAGCCCAGTGTTTCTCATGATGTACTCTGAATATAAGTTAAATAATCAGGGTGACAATATACAGCCTTGACGTACTCCTTTTCCTATTTGGAACCAGTCTGTTGTTCCATGTCCAGTTCTAACTGTTGCGTCCTGACCTGCATACAGGTTTCTCAAGACGCAGGTCAGGTGGTCTGGTATTCCCATGTCTTTCAGAATTTTCCACAGTTTGTGGTGATCCACACAGTCAAAGGCTTTGGCATAGTCAGTAAAGCAGAAATAGATGTTTTTTCTGATACTCTCTTGCTTTTTCAATGATCCAGCAGATGTTGGCAATTTGATCTCAGGTTCCTCTGCCTATTCTAAAACCAGCTTGAACATCTGGAAGTTCATGGTCCACATATTGCTGAAGCCTGGCCTTTCTCTGTTAGGTCAATTAAAAACTTCTTCCAAATATGGGTCCCAAATTTTGCCCTCCACGCAAAACCTCTCTACAAAGCCACTAGAGGAAACTTAGATGAACCCCTATGGGCCCCCACCTCTCTCCACACCCCAATACAAACTCTTATCCAGCGTTTACTACAGGCTTCTTCTCTTTACTTACCTGGTTACACCAAGCCTTTTTTCCTTTTTGTACATTCTTGACAAGGGCATGTAGGGATTCTGTGTGAAAAAGGGGGGATATATGGGGACCTCTAGCTACATTATGTAAATAACTCATCTCATCACAGATGGCCATCTTGTCTCCAGGCCTTAGTTGCAACTACCCTCTTAATACCTGAAGCCCCAAAACTAACCCCAAATTCTCCTCTAAATGTGTGCTCACCTCATTCCTTCAAATATTTACTCTCTCATCGGGCTTTCCTTTGTCTGCCCCCTCCTTGACTACAGATCCTCCACGCATACCTCCTTGACCCATCCCTTTCTTTTATGCCTTATAAACCTCTTAATCCTGCTAGCTTACTCCCTAAACCAGATCCAGAAGCACAACACCTATCTCATGACTGTGTTCAGACCTTAGATGTGACACAATCCCTTTGAACATATAAGGAGCCTGGTGGGCTACAGTCCATGGGGTCACAAAGAGTCGGACATGACTGAGCGACTTCACTTCACGCTATAGTCCATGGACAGCCTGACAAATTTACCCCCTACCCCTTGCCTCATCAAGTCAACCACACTCCCAGCTCACACATCTTCACAATAGGCTGAACTGATAGCTCTTACACAAGCTTTGACCCTAGCAAAAGACCAAAAGATAAACATTTACACTGACTCCAAATATGCCTGTAACATACTACATTCTAACATTATAATCTGGAGGAAGAGGGAATTCCTGACTCAGAAGAGCACACCTATTCTCAATGCTTCTTTTATTTTTGAATTCCTCCATGAGGCTCAGCTCCAAAAACAAGCTACTGTAATACATTGCTGGGGACATCAGCTACATGGTCCTATCTCCTTTTATAACAATATAGCAGATCACAAAGCAAGGTGGCAGGCCACCTCTGTCAGTCTTGTCTTTACTATAGCCCAAATTGATGAGCCTAACATCTGCATATTACTTTCATATTTACATTCCCTTTTCCAACCCTCTGCAAAAGTACTTAAGGCTTTCCTTCAGAATTTTATTGAACTGACTAAGAACAATGTGACTTATTTAAATAATATGACCCAAATGTGTACCATTTGTCAGTGGACAAATCCTAATTCTAACATTCGCCCCCCTCCTTTCCCCAACCACCAAATTCGTAGACATCTTCCCACACAAGACTGGCAGGTAGAGTTCACCCACATGCCACCTGTAAAAAGGGTTAAATTTCTTCTAGTCTTCGTAGATATATTTTCTGGATGGATTGAAGCTTTCCCGACTACTAACAAATGAGCCCCTACTGTGGCTTGCCTTATTCTTACTGAAATCCTCCCCAGATATGGAATGCCTTCCTCCCTCCAGTCTGACAACAGGCCCAAGTTCACATCCCAAATCCCCCAAAATATTGCACTAGCACTTCAAGTTCCTTGGAGGTTTCACATTCCTTATCATCTCCAGTCTTCTGGTAAGGTTGAGAGAGCCAAAACAAACTCTGACCAAATTAATGATTGAACTTAATCATGCCTGGACTAGACTCCTCCCTTTAGCCCTCTTAAAGGTCTGGGCCTTACCAAAAAAAAAAACCAAAAACCCTTAAATATCAATCTATTCGAGGCCATGTATGAGAGATCCATAGTACCTTTAGGTCTTCCCCCCTCCCAGGACAGTCTCAAACTGCCATCCCATCTTCCTATTTCTTTATTTGCCCAGATACGAGATACCCTTTGGCAACATGTGGATGACTTACTCCCTCGACCACACCCCAACCTTCCATACCCATCCCTTCAAATAGGAGACAAATTTTGTATGACAACTCAGTTCCACTCAGATCTAACCCCAAAATGACAAGTTCAGTAATACTGCTGACCCCTACCCATGCAAAATTAAAAGATATCACCCCTTGGGTATACATCATTCAGCTAGAAAAGGTTATGCAGCCCAATGATGAAAATGCTTGCCAGAGAAATACTTATCAAGTTTCTCACACAGGCCCTCAACTCTAAAGTTCTCACGGCTTCCACAAGCCCCAACTGGTGACGGATGAGCCTGTTGGTTTCACAGCTGCAATTATTCCTGAAGCAACTCCTGGCAGTCATGGTTGACAGATTGGAACTGGATGCCTTGGGTTTTACCCCTTCTTGGACCATTCATCTTTATCATCCTCCTACTCACCTTTGGGCCTTGTTTGTTTAATCTTTTCCACAGATTCCTCCAAGACTGAATCTGAGCCATTTCCTGAGACCAAGTCAAGACTGTTTCTTTTGCTTGAGACCCTGATGGCTAGAACAGAAAATCAACACTACGGGCCTTAGACTTCCTTCCTCCCAGACCACAAACCCTTGACCCTCATTTACCAGCATGAAGAAGCCCTGAATATTAATTATGCCCACCTCTCTCTCTCTTTTTTATATTAATATCTATAATTGTCATATCTTCCTCTAGGTTGATCTCTCGACCATTAGGTCATGTCTTTCCTTATCTCTTTTAACAATCTTTATTTTAAAGTCTATTTTATCTGATATGAGTGTTGGTACTTCAGCTTTTTTTTTTTCTTTTAATTTCCATTTGCATGGATTATCATTTTCCATTCCCTCACTTTTAGTCTGTCTGTGTCCCTAGTTCTGATGTGGGTCTGTTGTAGGCAGCATATACACAGCTCTTGTTTCTATATCCATTCAGTCAGTCTGTTTTTTGGCTGGGATATTTAATTCATTTACATTTAAGGTAATTATTGATATCTACATTCCTATTGCCATTTTCTCAATTGTTTTTGTGGATGTTTTCCATTCTTTGTGTTTCCTGTCTACAGAAGTTCCTTTTGTATTTGTTATAATACTGGTTTGCTGGTGATGAATTCTCTTAGCTTGTGCTTGTTTGTAATGCTTTTGATGTCTTTGTTAAATCTGAATGAGATCCTTGTAATGTACATAACAACCAACAAACTTGGTTGTAGGTTTTCCCACTAATCACTTTAAATATATCCTGCCATTCCCTTCTGCCCTGCACAGTTTCTGCTGATACCATTATTTGGATTCCCTTGCATGTTATTTTCTGTTTTGCTTTTGTTGTTGTTGTTGTTTTTTCTTGTTGTTTTTAATACTTTTTTCTTTGAAAAAAAAAATTTTAGATTAATATGTGTCTTGGTGTGTTCCTCCTATGATTAACCCTGTATGGACTCTATGTTCTTCCTGGACTTTGATGGCTATTTCCTTTCCCATGTTAGAAAAGCTTTCAGCTATAATCTCCTTGAATATTTTCTCAGATCCTTTAATTTTCTTCTCTTTTTCTAGGACACCTATAATTCAAATGTTAGTATGTTTGGTGTTGCCCCAGTGTTTATTCAGACTGTGTTCGATTCTTTTCTTTCTTTTTTTTCTTGATTCTGCTCCTTGACTATTATTTCCACAATTCTATCTTCCAGCTCACTTCTTCCTTGGTTATTCTACTATTGAGTCCTTCTATTGAATTTTTCATTTTGATTATTGTGTTTTTCATCTCTTTGCCCTTTAGTTCTTCTAGATCTTTGCTAAATATTTCTCGTGTTTTCTAAATTTGTGTCTCCATTTTATTTCCAAGATTTTGTGTAATATTTAGTATCATTACTCTAAATACATCTTCAGGTGGGCTGCCTATTTCCTCTTGGTTTATTTAGTCTTGTAGACCTTTATCTTGCTCCTTCTGTAACCTATTTTTTATCATCTCATTTTTTTTTTCTTTTTGATGGGCTAAATGGTGTTCCTGTCTAACTGGTTGCTGGGCATGAGTTTTCCAGCACTGGATTCTGCAGCCAGTTGGATAGAACTAGATCTTGGTGTTGAGATGTGGACTTCTGAGAGACTTCACTCTGATTAATATTCCCTGGTATTTTAGGTTCTGTTAGTCCAGTGGTTCAGACTCTGCTCCCACCAGAGGAGTTCAGGCCTAACCTCCAGTTTGTGAACCAATACCCTGCAATCAGTGTGTGACAGAAAATTTATTGAGTACCATTAAATTATATCTTAAGAGCTATATGATTGTCTTCTTTAGTATTTTAATATAGTGAACTAATATCTGTTCACTTGATTTTAAATTATACCTGTGCCTAGAATTAAACATACAAGTCACAGTGTAATGTCAGTTTAGTATTTAACTTTATTTTGGTAGTGTTTGTTTTCTTTTAATTTGTTTTTAATGTTTTCATTTTAAATTTTATGTTCTGTAGTTTTACCCCAACAGTCATAGCTGGATTCAAATATTTTCACATCTTCTTTGTAAATATGGCTATTTATGTCTTTCATAAATTATAGAAACTATCTGACTGTTGATTTCCCTCTATTCCCAGTATTTTCTATCCCATGAGTAAAGCAAATATCAAAATGTTTCACTCTATCCCTGATGAATCTTATTTTCACCTTTCATACATTTCATTTATATCTACCTTAAATATTTAAGTGTATTTTCTTCAAGTCTATCTCTCCATTTTAAATTCTATAAACATACATATTTAATCAACTAAATCACTCCATTGAGGTCTAGCTAAAAGCACTATTATTTTTTACTAATAAAAGTTACATCTGATTCTCTCCCTGGTTACTTTGATAGTCTATTGTTCATTTGTCTTATTGTCAATGAATTCTGTTCATATTTTTACTTATTATGTATTTTCACATTTGTGTTGCCTATTTCTTATATTTTTCTATAGCCTATTTTATTTGCAATTCTCCTTCATGTGTACAGAGTCATATTTTTGGAGTTTTTAATATATAGGGAATGTTTGAGATTTCTTGTCCTCTCCCACCATACCTCACATACCCTATTCCCCCTACTGTTAATATCTTAAAATATCATGGCCTACTTGACATAATTAATGAACCAATCCTGACACACTATCAACTAAGGCCTATAATTTATCCATATTTTATTAGTATTTACCTAATTGTTTTTCTGTTCAGAATCCCATCCTATGTAACACATTACATTATTTACTGTTTCCCTTACCTTCCTATTTCTTTTGACAGCTTTCAGAATTGCTTTGTTTTTGATGACTTTGAGAGCTTTGAGCATTTCTGACCTGATATTTGGTGAATGACCCTCAATTTGAATGTATGTGATGTCTTATAGTGATTATAAAGGTGTTATGAGTTTGCAGGTGAATGACTACAAAGGCAAAGTGCTGTTTTCATCATATTCTATTAAGCTCACATATTACCTATATAGCTGTTCAATATCAAATAATTATGGCAGAGATAGTTTTGTAGTGTTTCCCCATTGTAAAGTTATTATTTTTTTTTTCCTTCCCCTTTTTAGTCTGCGCTCCTAGTCACTATTCAGAGTGGGAAGTTAAGCTTCCCTCTCATCAAGTGTGGAATATCTAAATACGTTAATTGCTTGAAATTCTTCTGAAGAGGAGACTTGTACCTTTTCCCTATTTATTTATTTATTCAATTATTTGTATCAGTAGAAACTCATGGAAATTATTTTATGTTTTGTGTTATAGTGCAATGCTACATTATTTAATTTGTTGCTCAGTTTATTTCAGCTTTATCTATTTGTAGTTTTTCATCTGGCCCCTTGACATAGTTCTGTTTTGGGGGTAGGGGGCAAGGCTGTATATATTGTTTTTGGAACCCCTGGATTAGCAAGATCCCCTGGAGGAGAGCATGGGAACCCACTCCAGTACGCTTGCCTGGTGGGCTATAGCCCATAGGGTGGCAAAGAGTCAGACATGACTCAAACGACTTAGCATGTACGCACCCATTATTAGAGTATACTGCACAAGAGTTTTATCTCTAAGAACTCATGGATTTTTATTTATTCATGATTTATAATCAATTAATTGTTTCCTTTGATCAGAAATCTTGGTTCATATTTTGCAGGAAATAGCATTTTGTTACCAAACACTCTCTAGATGATGTTTTGTTTTGTTTTTCATAACTTTAATTCCAAAATCATTGACTGCTATCATGTTAACCATTCAGTATATAGCTGTTCAGTATCAAATACTTATCAGACTGTTTCCCAGGTGGCACTAGTAGTAAAGAACCTGCCTGCCAATGCAGGAGATATAAGAGACATGGGTTTAATATTGGGGCCAGGAAGATCCCCTGGAGGAGGACATGACATCCCACTCCAGTACTCTTGCCTGAAGAATCCCATGGACAGAGGAGCCTGGTAGTTTACAGACTGTAGTGTTTCACAGAGTTGGACATGACTAAAGTGACTTCACACACACGCAGGTAAGCATGCACCAGACTGTAGCTGCAATGCAAGTTGATAATCACCTCCTTAAAACAAGGAAATTATTTTCCTGTAGATTATCAAGAGGGATCCAAAATAATCACTTGAGTTCTTTTAAAATAGAAGAGAAAGACAAAAGGAGAAGTCAGAGAGAGAGATGAAATTTGGAATAGGTTAGACAGTGTAATGTAAGAATAATGCAACAAGCCATTGTTGACTTTGAAGATGGAGGAAGCAGAGCACAAGCAAAGGAATTTAATGGCCTAAATGCTAGAAATGGCCTTGAGGTGACAGCCAGAAAAAAAAAGAAAAGAAAAAAAAAGTGGGAATCTTTGTCCTACAATTTAAGGGAACTGAATTCTGCCAACAATACAAATGATTAGGAAATGAACTCTCTTCTAAATCCTCTAGAAAAGAGAACAGATGAACCTACTTCTTGATTTTGGTATGACAAGGCTCACTGAATTTATGACCAAACAGAATTGTAAAATAATGTATTTAGTAGTTTAAGCCACTAAAGTTGAAGAAATTGTTAGAGCAGCAATATAAAACTACTTTAGTTATGGAGAGTTTTAACTCCAATGTTATTTGTTTTTCCACTTTTTTAAATTTTTATTTTATTTTTTAATTTCACAATATTGTATTGGTTTTGCCATATATCAAAATGAATCTGCCACAGGTATACATGTGTTCCCTATCCTGAACCCTCCTCCCTCTTCTCTCCCCATAACATTGACAAAATTCAACATCCATTTATGATAAAAACTCTCCAGAAAGCAGGAATAGAAGGAACATATCCAATGTTATTTAAATATTTTGAAGTAACATGTAGTTCCTATAAACAATATCAGATATTCTCAATGTATTTATTTAGTATTTATTCTTTCATTTCACTTATTGTCTTTTTCTTATTGGTGAAGTAGGTATTTTAACATTTCTTTCATGAAGTCTGTTGGTGTGAGCTATCAGATAAAAGGTTATAACTTCTCAGTTGTACTAGATTTTTGCTATTTTTCCTCCAGCAGTTTGAAGCTAATGTTTTGTTGTATAGTCTTGCTTGATTTCTTTTAGGTAATCTATAATTTTTCTTTAGAAGCTTTGACAATTCCTTTTTTTCTTTTTCCTTTGGTATCTTGTGATGTCACTAGATATGTTTAGGTGAAAACTTAATTTTATGTTCCTTGCATTTCACTTAGTGTGTACTTTCCAATTAAAAATTCATGATTATAATAGAGAGGAAAACTCAGCTTCTGTTTATTTAAATATAAGATGTTTATAATTTCCTGCATTTATCCCTTCTTTAAAACATGCTTTGGATGTTTTGGAAGTTCTATTATAATCTCTCAAATCTCTTTATCATATGTAGTTCTTTCATAAATTTTATCTTTTTATTGCTCACTGTGCTCACAGTCAATATTTTAGCCTTTCTTTCAAGGTTTAATATATTTAAAGCCATGAGAGTGTTCACTTATAGCATTCTAATATTTACTTATTTACACAAACTATCTTTGGAGATACAATGGAAACAGTGACAGACTTATTTATTTATTGTCCTCCAAAATCACTGCAGATGGAGACTGCAGCCATGAAATTAAAAGACACTTGCTCCTTGGAAGAAAAACTATGATCAACCTAGACAGAATATTAAAAAGCAGAGACATTATTTTGCCAACTGAGGTTTGTCTAGTCAAAGCTATGGTTTTTCCAGTAGTCATGTATGGATGTGCAAGTTGGCCCATAAAGAAAGCTGAGCACCGAAGAATTGATGATTTTGAATTACAGTGTTGGAGAAGACTCTTGAGAGTCCCTTGGACTGCAAGGAGATAAAACAGTCAATCCTAAAGGAAATCAGTCCTGAATATTCATTGAAACAACTGATGCTGAAGCTGAAACTCCAATACTTTGGCCCCCTGATAAGAAGAACTGACTAACTGGAAAAGTCCTTGATGCCGGGAAATATTGAAGGCAGGAGGAGAAGGGGACGAGAGAGAATGTGATGTTGGATGGTATCACTGACTCGATGGACATGAGTTTGAACAAGCTCTGAAAGTTGGTGATGGACAGGGAAGTCTGACTTGCTGCAGTCCATTAGGTCCCAAAGAGTCAGACATGAATGAGCAACTGAACTGAACTGACTGATATTCTATTCAGACTCTCAACAGAGTAGTTGATGCCCATCCATACTGGGGAGAACAATCTATTTAATGATTAATTTCTATATTGAATGGAAGCAGCAAGAGTAACACTCTCATTCTTGAATTTTAGTGGAAAGGCTTTCAGCTGCTCATCATTTGGTAACATGCTTGGCTGTGGACTTGCTATATATGGATTTTATTATATTGAAATATACTCTCTATATACTCACTTTTGGAGAAGGCAATGGCATCCCACTCCACTACTCTTACCTGGAAAATCCCATGGATGGAGGAGCCTGGTAGGCGGCAGTCCATGGGGTCAGCACAGAGTCGGACACGACTGAGCGACTTCACTTTCGCTTTTCACTTTCATGCATTGGAGAAGGAAATGGCAACCCACTCCAGTGTTCTTGCCTGGAGAATCCCAGGGACGGGGGAGCCTGGTGGGCTGCCATCTATGGGGTCGCACAGAGTCGGACACGACTGAAGTGACTTAGCTGCAGCATACTCACTTTGATAAGTGACGTTATTATAAATGAATTTTGAATTTTGTTCAATGATGTTCTGCTTCTATTGAGATGATTATGTGCTTTTATCCTTCAATATATTAATGTGGTGTATCACACTGATTAATTTATGAATAATGAACTGTGCTGTTTTGATTTTTTTTTGATTGATAATATTTTGTTGAGGGTTTTTGCATCTATATTCATCAAAGTTATTGGTTTGTAGTTCTGTTTTTTATAGTGTCTTTATTTTGATATCAGTATAATGGTGGCCTTGTACAATGTATTTGGGAGTGTTTCCTCCTTTTCAAATTTTTGAAATAGACTTAGAGGATAAGTATTAGCTTTTCTTTACATGTTTGGTAAAATTTCCCAGTGAAGCCATCTGGTCTAGATTTTTGTTTGCAGGGAGTTTTGTGGGATTTTTTTTTTTTTTAATTACTGATACTATTTCACTTCCTGTGTTCAATCTCTTCAAAGTATCTGCTTCTTCTTAACTCAGTGTTGGCGGACTGAATGTCACTAGAAATTTGTCCATTTCTTCTAGGTTGTCCACTTTGTGGGCATATTTCTTTTTATATTATTCTTATGATTTTTGGTATCTCTGTGGTATTGGTTGATATTTCTCCTCTTTTGTTTATTTGAGTCCTGTCTCTTTTGTTCATTGCAAGTCTGACTAAAGGTTTTGATTTTGTATATACATATACAAAATTTTTATTGATTTTTGTATGTATATATATATAAATATATATATTCTTACATGTATTTTATTTCCTCTGTTATCTGTTTTTTTTCTTTTTTTTCCTTCTGCTGCTCTACTTCTTTTTTTCAAATTCTTTAGTTTATAAGTTAAGTTATTTACTTGAGATTTCTCTTGTTTCTTAAAGAAATTTTTTCACTTCATCCTATAGATTTCTGTAACTATGCTTTCCTTTTCATGTGTATTGAGAAATTTCCTGATATCCTTTTTTGTTTCTAACAGTGACCCTTTTTTTGTTTGTTTTGTTTTGCTTTTTAGTAGCATATTGTTTACTCTGCACCAGTTCTGTTTTTCTATTTCCTTTTATCTCTCTTTTTTTTTTTTTTGACTTAGTTTCCAGTGTTTTTTGGTTTTGTTTTTTCTCTCTCTCTCTTTTTTTTTTTTTTTTTTTTTTTGCAGTTTTGGTTGGAAAGAGTGCTTGGCAAAATTTTTCTCCTCTTAAATTTGTTGAGGTTTGTTTTGAGACCTGGTATTTTGTCTATCCAGAAGCATGTCCAGAATGCTTGAAAGAATATATATTCTGCATTTTGTGCAAGTAGTGTCCTACAGATATTTGGTCAAACTGTTTTTCTGTGTCATATAGGACCTTCAGTTCAATTCAGTTCAGTTGTTCAGTCGTGCCCGACATTTTGCTACCCAATGAACTGCAGCACGCCAAGCCTCCCAGTCCATCACCAACTCCCAGAGTTCACCCAAACTCATGTGCATTGAGTCGATGATGCCATCCAGCCATCTCATCCTCTGTCATCCCCTTCTCCTCTTGCCCCCAATCCCTCCCAGTATCAGAGTCTTTTCCAATGAGTCAACTCTTCGCATGAGGTGGCCAAAGTATTGGAGTTTCAGCATTAGCATCAGTCCTTCCATGAACACCCAGGGCTGATCTCGCTTAGAATGGACTGGTTGGATCTCCTTGCAGTCCAAGGGACTCTCAAGAGTCTTCTCAAACACCACAGTTCAAAAGCATCAATTCTTCAGCACTCAGCCTTCTTCACAGTCCAACTTTCACATCCATACATGACCACTAGAAAAACCATAGCCTTGACTAGACGGACCTTTGTTGGCAAAGTAATGTCTCTGCTTTGGAATATACTATCTAGGTTGGTCACAACTTTCCTTCCAAGGAGTAAGTGCCTTTTAATTTCATGACTGCAATCACCATCTGCAGTGATTTTGGAGCCCCCCAAAAAATAAAGCCTGACACTGTTTCCACTATTTCCCCATCTATTTCCCATGAAGTGATGGGACCAGATGCCATGATCTTAGTTTTCTGAATGTTGAGCTTTAAGCCAACTTTTTCACTCTTCTCTTTCATTTTCATCAAGAGGCTTTTTAGTTCTTTTTCCCTTTCTGCCATAAGGGTGATGTCATCTGCATATCTGAGGTTATTGATATTTCTCCCAGCAATCTTGATTCCAGCTTGTGTTTCTTCCAGCCCAGTGTTTCTCATGATGTACTCTGCATATAAGTTGAATAAGCAGGGTTGCAGAATACAGCCTTGACGTACTCCTTTTCCTATTTGGAACCAGTCTGTTGTTCCATGTCCAGTTCTAACTGTTGCTTCCTGACTTGCATACAGGTTTCTCAAGAGGCAGGTCAGGTGGTCTGGTATTCCCATCTCTTTCAGAATTTTCCACAGTTTATTGTGATCCACACAAATGCTTTGGCATAGTCAATAAAGCAGAAATAGATGTTTTTCTGGAACTCTCTTGCTTTTTTGATGATCCAGCAGACGTTGGCAATTTGATCTCTGGTTCCTCTGTCTTTTCTAAAACCAGCTTGAACATCTGGAAGTTCACTGTTCACATACTGCTGAAGCCTGGCTTGGAGAATTTTGAGCATTACTTTACTAGCGTGTGAGATGAGTGCAATTGTGCGGTAGTTTGAGCTTTCTTTGGCATTGCCCTTCTTTGGGATTGGAATGAAAACTGACCTTTTCCAGTCCTGTGGCCACTGCTGAGTTTTCCAAATTTGCTGGCATATTGAGTGCAGCACTTTCACAGCATCATCTTTCAGGATTTGGAATAGCTCAATTGGAATTCCATCACCTCCACTAGCTTTGTTCATAGTGATGCTTTCTAAGGCCCACTTGACTTCACATTCCAGGATGTCTGGCTCTAGGTGAGTGACCACAGCATCGTGATTATCTTGGTCATGAAAATCTTTTTTGTACAGTTCTTCTCTGTATTCTTGCACCTCTTCTTAATATCTTCTGCTTCTGTTAGGTCCATACCATTTCTATCCTTTATCAAGCCTATCTTTGCATGAAATATTCCCTTGGTATCTCTAATTTTCTTGAAGAAATCTCTAGTCTTCCCCATTCTGTTGTTTTCCTCTATTTCTTTGCATTGATCACTGAGGGAAGATTTCTGATCTCCCCTTGCTATTCTTTGGAAGCCTGCATTCAGATGCTTCTATATTTCCTTTTCTCTTTTGCTTTTCACTTCTCTTCCTTTCACAACTAGTTTTAAGGCCTCCCTAGACAGCCATTTTGCTTTTTTGCATTTCTTTTCCATGTGGATGGTCTTGATCCCTGTCTCCTACACAATGTCATGAACCTCCATCCATAGTTCATCAGGCACTCTATCAGATCGAGTCCCTTAAATCTATTTCTCACTTCCACTGTATAATCATAAGGAATTTGATTTAGGTCATACCTGAATGGTCTAGTGATTTTCCCTTCTTTTTCAATTTAAGTCTGAATTTGGCAATGAGGAGTTCATGATCTGAGCCAGTCAGCTCCCAGTCTTGTTTTTGCTGACTGTATAGAGCTTCTCCATCTTTGGCTGCAAAGAATATAATCAATCTGATTCTGGTTTTGACCATCTGGTAATTCCATGTGGAGAGTCTTCTCTTGTGCTGTTGGAAGAGGATGTTTGCTATAACCAGTGTGTTCTCTTGGCAAAATTCTGTTAGCCTTTGCCCTGCTTCATTCTGTACTCCAAGGCCAAATTTTCATATTACTCCAGGTATTTCTTGACTTCCTACTTTTGCATTCCTGTCCCCTGTAAAGAAAAGGACATCTTTTATGGGTGTTCTAGAAGGTCTTGTAGGCCTTCATAGAACCATTCAACTTCAGCTTCTTAAGCATTATTGGTTGGGGCATAGACTTGGATTACTGTGATATTGAATGGCTTGCCTTGGAAACAAACAGAGATCATTCTATTGTTTTTGAGATTGCATCCAAGTACTGCATTTTGGACTCTTGTTGACTATGATGACTACTCCATTTCTTCTAAGTGATTCTTGCCCACAGTAGTAAATATAATGGTCATCTGAGTTAAATTCACCCTTTCCAGTCCATTTTTGTTTGCTAATTCCTAAAATGTTGATGTTCACACTTGCCATCTCCTGTTTGATCACTTCCAATTTGCCTTGATTCATGAAACTAATATTCCATGTTCCTATGCAATATTGCTCTTTACAGCATTGGACTTTAATTCCATCACCTGTCACATCCACAACTGCTTGTTGACTTTGCTTTGGCTCTGTCTCTTTATTCTTTCTGGGGTTAGTTTTCCACTGATCTCCAGTAGCATATAGGACACCTACCAACCTGGGGAATTCATCTTTCAGTGTCCTATCTTTTTGCCTTTTCATACTGTTCATGGGGTTGTCAAGGCAAGAATACTGAAGTGGTTTGCCATTCCCTTCTCCAGTGGACCACATTCTGTCAGAACTCTCCACCATGACCCGCCCATCTTGGGTGGCCCTGGATGGCACAGCTCATAGTTTCATTGAATTAGACAAGGCTGTGGTCTTTAACCAGATTGGTTAGTTTTCTGATATTGAGGTTTTCAGTCTGCCTGCCCTCTGATGGAGAAGGATAAGAGGCTTATGGAAGCTTCTTGATGGCAGAGCCTGACTAGAGGGAACCTGGGTCTTGCTCTGATAGGTGGGGCTATGCTTAGTAAATCTTCAATCCGATTTTCTATTGAAGGGCAGGGCTGTGTTCCCAACAGTTATTTGACCTGAGGCCAAACTACAGTAGAGGTAATGTAAGATAATGGTGACCTCCTTCAAAAGATCCTATGCAGGCACTCTTACATTCATTGCTCCCAACCCTGCAACAGGCCACCGCTGACCCACCTCCACCAGGGACTCCTGGACACTCACAGGCAAGTCTGGGCCAGTCTCTTGTGGGGTCACTTTTCCTTTCTCCTGGGTCTTGGTGCACACAAGGTTCTGTTTGTGCCCTAGCAGAGTATGTTTTCCCAGTCCTGTGTAAGTCCTGGCAGCTCTATGGTGAGTTAATGGCGACCTTTTCTTAGAGGGCTTATGCCATACCCTAGTGCACCCAGAGCCCCTGCCACCCTAGTAGTCCACTGCTGACCCATACCTCCTCAGGAGACATCCAAACACAGTTCTGTTTCAGTCTCTGTGGGGTCTCAGTAAGCAAATGTAAACAAAATAAATCACAAGTTTTAAGAAAAAGAAGAAAACACAAATAATGAAATGTGCCAACAAAGGTCTGTATAGTCAAAGCTATGGTCCTGTATGAGAGTGAGAGTTGGGCCATAAAGAAAACTGAACACTGAGGAATTGGTAGAGTCCCTTGGACTGCAAGAAGATCAAACCAGTCAACCGTAAAATAAATCAGTCCTGAATATTCATTGGAAGGACTGATGCTGAAGTGGAAGCTCCAGTATTTTGGCCAGCTGATGCAAAGAACTGAGTCATTGGAAAAGACTCTGATGCTGGGAAAGATTGAAGGCAGGAAGAGAAGGGGATGACAGAGGGTGAGATGGTTGTATGGGATCACCAACTCAACGGACATGAGTTTAAGCAAGCTCCAGGAGCTGGTGATGGACAGGGAAGCCTGGTCTGCTGCAGTCCATGGGTCACAAAAAATCGGATATGACTGAGTGACTGAACTGAACTGAACTGACTGAAACATTTGGTCCCAATTGTAGGTATAGTTGGAGAAGGCAATAGCACCCCACTCCAGTACTCTTGCATGGAAAATCCCATGGATGGAAGAGCCTGGTAGGCTGCAGTCCATGGGGTCGCGAAGAGTCAGACACGACTGAATGACTTCGCTTTCACTTTTCACTTTCTTGCTTTGGAGAAGGAAATGGCAACCCATTCCAGTGTTCTTGCCTGGAGAATCCCAGGGGCAGGAGAGCCTGGTGGGCTGCCATCTCTGGGGTCGCACAGAGTTGGACACGACTGAAGCAACTTAGCAGCAGCAGCAGCAGCAATAGGTATAGTTCTAAAGTCTTGAGAGGAATCTGTTTATACCTGATATAATATCTTGACCTATAAATTCTAAAGAGTGATCTTTTTTTATTTTATTTATGTATTCATGTATGTACACATATGTATGTATGTAATTTATTGCTTCTAAAGCAATACATTGCAGTTCTCAAGGTAACCCCAGAGTTAGATCACCACTATTTGGGGAATCTGAATTATCTTTTTAAAAATATACTTCTCAAAATACGTGCATGAATACATACCCTTTGTCTTACAAATAATATGTCTAAATATCTGAGTTAGTCCTTTCCAACTAGATTCAAAGGGTGATCTTTGTAAACGTCTATTCTATTATATACTGTCACTTCAATTATGAATTGATATACCCAAGAGTACTTCTTAGTTGAAGAAGTGTTTGTAACTTTCATTTGGCCCTCCACATCTGTGGTTCATGCAACACAGACAGTATGATAATGTAGTACATATTTGTTGAAAAGCATCTGTGTATAAGTGGTCTGCACACTTCAAACCTGTGTTGTTTAAGAGTCAACCTTATTTGTAAAATTGGAAAATCTCCTCCTTTATGGAGGGAGTCGTTATATAACATGAGTAGTAATGATTACAGATTGACTTAGCTATCATTATCTAGTTGTTTTGGCAATGTGAAAATTTTTCAGTCTACATAAGAAACATTTGACACATAAGTATATGTTTATATAGATTTTATAGTAGATTCAGATTGTTGTGTTTACTAAATTCCTTCTGAAGTCTTGCACAACTCTTTCTGACCTCATGGATTGCAGCACACCAGGCCTCTCTTCCTCCACTGTCTTTAAGAGCTTGCTCAAATTTGGTGATGCCTATAACCACCTCATTCTATGCTACCACCTTCTCCTTTTGCCCTCCACCTTTCCTAGCATCAGAGTCTTTTCCAATGGTTCAGCTTTTTGCATCAAGTGGTTAAAGTATTGGAGCTTCAGTTTCAGCATCAGTCCTTCCAATGAATATTCAAGGTTGATGGAGATACTATATAATGAAAGGTAAGATTGGCAATATACTGCTAGGGCTCAATTAATTTAGCAGTCACCTTTAATATATGCACATATGGTAAACAGTCCCAGGTATCAGGCTAAGGGAAATGCAACAAAATTATCAATCAAAATTATTAGTCATGGGAAATCTGGCAGCCTCTGGAGAAGATTCTCTCTGCCCTGCCCCCAGGTCAACTCAGAGTGTGTGCAGTTTTAGTCAGTGGAGTTCCTGCTTCCCATATTTCTCCTCTTAGTCCCAGTGTTCCTTAAAACAGTCAATGGGGCTGATCTTCCCCATGTTAGGACCAAGGACAAAGGCAATTCATCGTGGCTCAACTCCTCACTTCCCATGGTGGAGGTCCACACTTTTTCTTTCCGTCCCTACTTAGGGGCACAGGTCCTGATCACTTTTCTTCCCTTCATACTGGATTATGTATGTATCTTTCTTACTGTCTTAGTTCTACAAGAGTCTTTCTGCCAGTATTATATACACAATATTACATGATACAGAAGGTGGGAAGGATATAAACAATTTGAAATCCTCATATATTGCTGGTAGAAATCTAAAACAGTACAACAGTTTGGAAATCAGGCTGATTGTTCCTCAGATGGTTAAATAAAGAGTTACCATAAGAGACAACTGCTCTACAGCAAGGTATATGCTCAGAGGAAATGAAAACATGTTCATGAAAACATCTGTACATTAATGTTCACAGTAGCCTTATTCATAATAGGCAAATGTAACAACAACTCAAATTTCCACCAACTGATGAATAAATGAAATGCTATTTTGATATAATAAAATAATTGACAATGAAAAGGAATACTATAACATGAATGAATCTTAAGAACATGCTAAGTGAAAGAAGTAATTCCATTAAATTATTAAATGTTCAGAATAGGCAGATCTATAGATACAAAAATTGTAGAGTAAGTGTTATTGTCTTTGTTTAGGGGATTATTCAAATATTCTATGGACAGAGGTTCATAACATTATACAGGAGGCAGTGATTAAAAAAATCCTCAAGAAAAAGAAATGCAAAATGGTTGTCTGAGGAGGCCTTACACAAAGCTGAGAAAAGAAGAGAAGTGAAAGGTAAAGGAGAAAAGGAAAGATAGATCCATCTGAATGCAGAATTCCAAAGAATAGCAAGGAGAGACAAGAAAGGCTTCTTAAATAAACAATGCAAAGAGAGGAAAACAATAGAATGGGAAAGACTAGAGATCTCTTCAAGAAAACTAGAAATGCTAATGGAAAATTTCATGCAAATGTGGGCACAAAAAAGGACAAAAATGGTATAGATCTAAAAGGAGCAGATAATATTAAGAAGAGGTAGCAAAGATACACAGAAGAACTATACAAAAGAGATCTTAAAGACCCGGATAATCACAATAGTGTAATCACTAACCTAGAGCAAGACATCTTTGAGTATGAAGTCAAATGGGCCTCAGGAAGCATCACTACCAACAAAGCTAGTGGATGTGATAGAATTCCAGCTTAGCTATTTCAAATCTAAAAAAAAAAAAAAATAATAATAATGCTGTTAAGCTGCTGCACTCAATATGCCAGCAAATTTGGAAAACTCAGCAGAGGCCACAGGACTGGAAATGGTCAGTTTTCATTCAGTCCCAAAGTTTCCCAGTTTTCATCATCCAATCCCAAAGAAGGGCAATACCAAAGAACGTACAACCTACCACACAATGGCACTCATTTCACATGCTAGCAAAGGAATGCTCAAAATTCTCCAACATAGGCTTCTTCAATACATGAACTAAGAACTTCCAGATGTTCAACTTGGATTTAGAAAAGACAGAGGAAGCAGACATCAAATTGCCAACATCCATTGGATCATAGAAAAAGCAAGGGAATCTGAGAAGAATGTCTACTTCTGCTTCATTGAATACAAAAAAGCCTTTGACTGTGTGGATCACAACAAACTGTGGGAAATACTTCAAGAGATGGGAATACCAGACCACCTTACCTGTCCCCTGTGAAATCTGTGTGCAGGTCAAGAAGCAACAGTTAGAACTGGACATGGAACAATGGACTGTTTCAAAGTTGGGAAAGGAGTGTGTCAAGGGTACATATTATCACTGCTTATTTAACTTATATGAAGAGTACATAATGCCAGGCTGGATAAAGCACAAGCTGGAATCAAGATTTCTGGAAGAAATATCAATAACCTCAGATACACAGATGACACCACCCTTATGGCAGAAGTGAAGAGGAATTGAAGAGCCCCTTGATAAAGGTGAAAGAGAAGAGTGAAAAAGCTGGCTTAAAACTCAACATTCAAAAAACTAAGATCATGGCATCTGGTCCCATCACTTCATGGCAAATAGATGGGGAAACAGTGACAGACTTTATTTTCTTGGGCTCCAGAATCACTGCACATGGTGACTACGGCCATGAAATTTAAAAAAAAAAAAAAAACAAAAAACACTTGCTCCTTGGAACAAAAGCTATGACCAACCTGAACAGCATATTAAAAGCAGAGATATTACTTTGCTGACAAAGGTCCGTATAGTCAAACTATGATTTTTCCAGTAGTCATGTAAGGATGTGAGAGTTGGACCATAAAGAAGGCTGAGCACTGAAGACTTGATGCTTTTGGCTGTGGTGTTTGAGAAGCCTCTTGAGAGTCCAAGCCTCCTTGGACTTCAAGGAGATCAAGTCAGTCATTTCTAAAAGAAATCAGTCCTGAATATACATTGGAAAGACTGATGCTGAAATTGAAGCTCCAATATTTTGGCCAACTGATGTGAAGAGCCAGCTCATCAGAAAAGACTGATGTTGGGAAAGATTGAAAGGAGGAGAAGAAGGGGACAACAGAGGTTGAAATTGTTGAATGGTATCACCAACTCAATGGACATGAGTTTGAGCAAGCTCCAGGAGATGGTGAAGAACAGGAAAGACTGGTTTCCTGCAGTCCATCGGTTTGCAAAAAGTTGAACATGACTGAGTGACTGAACACGCAAAGGGTAGGACACGACTGAGCGACTGAACTGACTGACTGAACTGAGTGACTGAACAATAGTAACAACAACCTAACAGAAGGAAAAGGTAAGGCAAGGTTTACATAAGAAAACAAAAGTATAGACTGTGGGCCAGAGAATTTCTGTTTAATGAGCATTACACATAGTTTTGGTTTTGTAGGAAACCTTGTCATGTGAGCTATGAAATTATTCTGTTAATGGACTCTAAATATAGCTGCTAATGCCCTTCTATTGGTATCTTCATATTAGATAAATCAAGACATTGCTCTGGTTATCATTACTTATTTTAATTCTAGTTATAATACTCAGCTGCTATAAATATAAATTTCTTTATTCTTATCCCCAAATCATTAACATAGATATGATTCAAATTTTGTCATTTTCATAAATATTGAAAGAAACAGCTAAAATTCACATTGATGGCATTTTTGGAAAAAGGATTAAGCATCAGATATTTTAGTTTTTAAGATATTATTTCTACTAACCTAATGTTTGTTCTGATCTTTTATTCTATCCTCAACTGCCTCCTCTTCACTGACCATCATCTGCTTTATTTATTTAAAGTTATATAAATAATGGTCAAAATATACTAACAAATTAAATATCTAATATATCTTTCAACCATACATGATACATTTCATAAATCTTTCTTAGAAAAAGGTAGCATATCTAGGATTGTATTTTTGCTTACACAATTAACCCTGAAATACACGGTTGATTTCACATAACATTTCTGAAAATAATTGTATTGTTCTCCATCTATACACAAATATGAAAGACAATATGTATCTTTTCTGAAAGTTGGAGTCTCTATTGCAGAGTAACACTTTTGAAGGCATAAGCAACACTATATTCATAAAACCAGCATTGCTGTTGTTGTTCAGTGACTAACTTGTGTCTGACTCTTACTCACCATTAATTCTTCTTGAGATTTTTTTAATTGGCCCCTGAGGCTTCACACTTTTGCATATATGAAGCTATTTCTGGTGAGTTTTTCTTTAAAATAAAAAAAAAATGCTTGTGCATCAAACATTTTAATCATGTCAAACACTGAGATTAGCATTTTGATATGCAATATTGAATAAGACTCACTTGACTGCTCATAGTACTCTCATTGCCAATGCACACTGAGTATGTAAGATGGGGGATGGTGTAGATGATAATGAAACAAATAATTTCAATAAATAAAATGTCACTACTGGCATTATAAGTAGGCAGGTGCACATACACACAGAGACACACTTATGTAACTGAGAATAGCCACAGAAGTCTTTCTGACTTAGTATCACAGATAGAATGTTTTCATGACTTATAAAAAAATAAATATTTTCTGATTCATAGAATTGTTTTCATTGTTAGTACCTTAGCTTTGGACCTAATTATAATGTCATTCAACATAATTTGAACACATTTAGTTTAATAGTGTTACCTGAGTGAAATTTTCCTTTTAGTTTTAGCATTTAAAAATTCTGAAAAAAATACTGTCAATTTCTGAATTAATAATAGTAATTGAAACATCATTTACTCTATAGTGCATAAGAATTTTAGGAAGCAAAGAAACCATGTCTTTATATTTGTATCCTGAATTTGTCAAAAATAGCCATTTATGTGACTGTTTCTCATTTTCAAATAAAATCAATAATTAGAAAATGCAAATTACTAAAATGCAAGACTATATTAATAAATCTAAGTTTTGTATCTGTTAAAAGGACTTAAAATGAATGAAGCCAGAGGGCTTGTTTGCAATGAAGGTGTTGATTCCACCAATTATCAAGTGTCAAAGTTAATTTCTTTTATATTCTCCGAGGCACATATTTTAAAAGCATTAGCATATATTTAAATCTGCACACCCTGGAAATAACAGAATTACAAAGAGCTAACATCTTTACTATGGATAGTCTTGAAGAATTACTTTTTTTTTTTAAATGTCTCATGGAGACTAGAAAATTATCAAGCTAATGATGTCAAATACATTTTAAAAGTATTATTTTTTGATGTGTTCAAAGAGCACATTTGCATATTATAATCAATCCAAAGCTTATTTATAAGTAAGCTATTACATGTATCAGTAAAGAATTTCTGTTAGTCTTCTTTTTTGCTATCAAATATAATACTAACATCAACAACAATAGAAAATTTTCTGAAAGTAATATTCCCTTTTTAGGCTTCTTAAGATAAAACAGAAGGTAAGATTACTTGATATTTACATATATTTAATTGTAGTTTAAATTCCCCATTAGGATTTTTAAATTTTGGAAAGGTTAGTGCTAAAGGATTAGTTTTTCTTTTTAAAAAATAGGAAAATATAAATATAATTTGCTTAAGAAAAAGTGGTTTGTGAAATACTCTATGTAGACATAGTGTTCTAAAGACAAACTGCAAATTAAAGAAAAAAATATTTACTTTGGATTGGAGGACAATTGCTTTATAATGTTGTGTTGTTTTCTGCCATACATGAGTATGAATCAGCCATAAGTATACATATGTTCTTTTCCCCTTGAACCTCCCTCTCACCTCACATGCCATCCCACTAATCCAGGTGGTCATGGAGCACCAGGTTGAGCTCCCTGTGTTATATAGCAATTTCCCATCAGCTATTTGTTTTACATATAATAATGATATCTATTCAAGAAAATTGGAGATATGAAAAGAATATTTTATGCAAAGATGGGCACAATAAAGGATAGATAGAGCAAGGACATAACAGAAGTAGAAAAGATTAAGAAGAGGTGGCAAGAATACACAGAATAACTGTACAGAAAGGTCTTAATGAGTTGGATAACCAGGAGGGTGGGGTCACTCACCTAGAGCCAAGCATTCTGGAGTGTGAAGCTAAGTGAGACTTAGGAAGCATTACTGTGAACAAAGCTAGTGGAGGTGATGGGATTTCAGCTGAGCTATTTCATCTCCTAAAAGATGATCCTCTTTAAGTGCCATACTTGATATGCCAGCAAATTTGGCCACAGGACTGGAGAAGGTCAGTTTTCATTCTAGTCTCAAAGAAAGGCAATGCCAAAGAATGCTAAAATTACCATCGATTCAGTTCAGTTCAGTTGCTCAGTACCATACAATTTCACTAATTCCACATGCTAGCAAGATAATGCTCAATATTTTTCAAGGTAGGCTTCAACAGATCCTGAAACAAGAACTTCCAGATGTACAAGCTGGAAAGGCAGAGGAACCAGATATCAAATTGCCAACATAAACTGGATAATAGAAAAACCAAAGGGATTTAAAAAAAAAAATCTACTTCTACTTCAGTGAGTCTGCAAATGCCTTTGACAGTGTGGATCAAAAGAAAGTGGAAAATTCTTAAAGAGATGGGAATATCAGATCACCTTACCCATCTTCTGAGAAACCTGTATGCAGAACCAGATGGAACAGAGAGAACCAGACATGGAACAATGGACTAGTTCAAAATTGAGAAAGGAGTACTTCAAAACTGTATATTGTCACCTTGCTTATTTAATTTATATGCAGAGTGTATCATGCAAAATGCTGGATAACTCACAGGCTGGAATCAAGATTGTCAGGAGAAATATCAACTTCAGATATGCAGATGATATCACTATGGGGAGAGAGCAAATTAGCCAAGAATGCATGTTCAGGCTATCTTGCCCCATGTTTTGTAAATAATGACTGTACAACAACTGAGATCATTTATAGCAGTCCTCATGTACATCATGAGGCATTCACTTTGTTATGGGTTTTGTGTGTGATACACCTATATGAGCTCCACCTAAAAAACAGTGGCATTTTACTACTGCATCAAGGGTGTGTCTGTTGGATCAGCCACCAGAGTACAGATTATAGTCTGTCTGTTGTTATGACTGCTGCATCAGCCAGGAGAGAATAAAAGAGTCTGCGGTTTCTATGGCTGCTCGAGTCTTCTTCAAACCTCTTAGCTCACACTTTGCTTATCCTGGGATCAGCAAACAGTACAAAAAGTGATAAGTGGTAAAGTCCCTCAGTCATGTCTGACTCTGCGATCCCATGGACTATAGCCTACCAGGTTCCTCTGTCCATGGAATTTTCCAGGCAAGAGTACTAGAATGGGTTGCCGTTTCCTTCTCCAGGGGATCTTTCCAACCCAGGTCTTCCATATTGCAGGCAGGCACTTTACCATCTGAGCCACCAGGGAAGCAGATACAGTAAGACAACTGGTGTCACGAACAAGATGAACAGCAATACAACCACTTTAATAACAGAAATCAAAGAGGAACTAAAGAACCTCTTGATGAAGGTGAAAGAGGAGGTGAAAAAGCTGGCTTAAAACTCAACATTCAAAAAACTAATATCACAGAATCCAGTCCCATCACTTTATGACAAATAGATAGTTTTTCCTATCACTGGAAACAGTGATAGATTTTATTTTCTTGGCCTCCAAAATCACTGTGGACAGTGACTGAAGCCAGGGGGGAAAAGCTATGACAAACCTAGACAATGCATTTAAAAAGCAAAGACATTACTTTGCTGACAAACGTCCACATAGTCAAAGCCATGTTTTTTGTTTTTTTTTTCCAGTAGTCCTGTATGAATGTGAGAGTTTGACCATAAAGAAAGCTGAGCACCGAATTGATGCTTTCATACTGTGGTGCTGGAGAAGATTCTTGAGTCATTTGGACACAAGGAGTTGAAACCAGTCAATCCTAAAGAAATAATCCCCAAATATTCATTGGAAGGACTGATGCTGAAGCTGAAGCTCAAATATTCTGTCTCCCTTATGCGAAGACCCAACTCATTGGAATTGTCACTGTTGCTGGGACAGATTGAGGCAAGAGGAGAAGGGGGTGACTGAGGATAGATGATTGGATGATATCACTGACTCAATCAACATGGATTTGAGCAAACTCTGGGAGACTGTGAAAGACAGGGAAACCAGCTGTGTTGCAGTTCATAGGGTCTGAAAGTGTCAGACAGGACTTAGCAATTAAACAACAATATGTATATTTCAAATGCTACTCTCTCAATTCATCTCACCCTCACCTGACCCCACTGTGTCCATAAGTCTGTTCTCTATCTATGTCTGAGTCCTTGTTTCTGTCCTTCAAATAGGTTCATCAGTACCATTTTTCTAGATTCCATATATGTGTGTGTGTGTGTATATTGTTGTTGTTGTTTAACTGCTAAATTGTGTCCAACTCTGCAACCCATGGACTGTAGCCCACCAGGCTCCTTACTCCATGGGATTTTACAAGCAAGAATAGTGGCGTGGATTGCCATTTCCTTCTCCATATACATGTGTTAATATACAATTATTTGTTTTTCTCTTACTTGCTTCATTCTGTAGAACAGGCTGTAGGTTCATCCACCTCTCTAGATCTGACTCAGATTCACTCCTATTTATGGCTAGTAACATTCCATTGTATATATGTACCACTACTTTTTTATCCATTCATCTATCGAAGGACATCTACGTTGCTTCCATGTTCTGGCTATTGTAAATAGTGCTGCAATGAACACTGGGATGTATATGTACTTTTCAATTATGATTTTGTCAGGGTATGTGCCCAGTAGTGGGATTGTTGTTTTATTCCTAGTTTTTATTGTAGTTTTATTTATAGTTTTTAAAGAAATCTCCATACTACTCTCCATAGTGGTTTTATCAGTTTGCATTTCCATCCATGATGCAAGGGGGTTCCCTTTTCTCCACATCCTCTCCAGCTTTTATTGTTTGTAAATTTTTTGATAATGTCTATTCTGACCAGTGTGAGGTGATGCCTCATTGAGGCTTTGATTTGCATTTCTCTAATATTAAGTGATATTGAGCATTTTTTCTTGGGTTTATTCATCATCTGTGTGTCTTCTTTGAAGAAATGTCTGTTTAGGTCTTCTGTCCACTTTGTGATTTGGTTGTTTGTTTTTCTGGTGTTGAGTTGCATAAGCTGCTTATATATTTAGGAGATTAATCCTTTGTCAGTTGCTTCATTTGAAATTATTTTTTCCCATTCTGAAGGCTGTCTTTTCATTGTATTTATGGTTTCCTTCACTGTGCAAAAGTTTAATTAGGTCCCATTTGTTTATTTTTGTTTTTATTTCCATTATTCAAGCAATGAGTCATAGTGGATCTTGCTGTGATTTATGTCAAAGAGTATTCTGCTTATATTTTGCTCTAAGCGTTTTATAGTTTCTGATCTTATGTTTAGGTCTTTAATCCATTTTGAGTTTACGTTTCTATATGGTCTTACGAAGTGTTCTAATTTCATTTTTTACATGTAACAGTCCAGTTTCCCCAGCACCTCTCATTGAAGAGACTTTTCTTCATTTTATATTCTTGTCTCCTTTGTCAAAGATAAGGTTCCCATAGGTGTGTGGGTTTATCTCTGGGCTTTCTATCTTGTTCCATTGGGCTATATTTCTGTTTTGCGCCAGTACCATACAGTCTTGATGACTATAACCTGTAGTATAGTCTGAAATCAGAAATGTTGATTCCTCCAGCTCCATTCTTCTCTCCCAAAATTGCTTTGGCTATTTGCTTTGGGGTCTTTTATGTTTTTATACAAATTGCTAAATTTTTGTTTTAATTCTGTTAAAAAAGAAAAAGTGCCATCGGTAATTTGATAATGATGGCACTGAATCTGTAGATTGCTTTGAGTAGTATAATCATTTTTATAATATTAATTCTTATGATTCAAGAACATGGTATATCTCTCCATCTGTTTGTGTTGTCTTTGATTTCTTTCATCAGTGTCTTAAACAGTTTTCTGTATATTGCTCCTGTGTCTCCTTAGATAGGTTTATTCCTAGGTAATTTATTATTTTTGTTGCAATGGGATGGATTCCTTAATTTCTTTCTGATTTTTCTTTGTTAGTGTATAGGGATGTAAGGGACATCTGTGTTTTATTGATTTTATATCCTGGAACTTTACTAAACTCACTGTTTAGTTCTAGTAATTTTCTGATAGTATCTTTAGGATTTTCTATGTATATTTTCATGTTATCTGCAAATAGTAAGAGGAAAAAATGTACACTTTAATGAGATTGTATAACACTTTTCCCTTGGTTAATATTTAACATTCCACAATCCTGTAACATGTATTGTGAGGGTTGTTTTAAAATAAAGAGCTACTTTATTGTCACCTTTCACTCTAAGTATGTAACTATTTAAGGATATACACCAAGAAAATCATTAATAAATGCAATAAAACAGAAACTATTTGACTTTTAAAATAATTTTCCAAGCCAGTCAGTTTATATTTCCCAGATGAGTGAATGAATAAAAATTAACAATCATTAGTCTTTCTTGAAAAATTGGGTAACAGGTCCTGAAACCAATCCTCTGCAGTGATGACTGTATTTGTAATCTAGCAATAAGAATTTCAGTGTGAGTGTCAAGAATATGGACTTTGGATTTAGTCTAATAGAATTTTACCTTTACTCTAACATGTTTTAGCATTTTAAGATTTCTGTGTGTCATTTTTATCTTCTGCAAAATCAGGATTAAAGAATAGTAACTACTTAATCGATTATTGTGAGGACTAAATGACTGTGCATGTGTAAAATGCTTACCAAGATGCTTGATGCTTGCTATTTTTAAATAAATAACATTAAAAATAATCAATTATAAGGAAGGAAGACATAAAAAGAATTATAAATCTTAAATTTTAAAGCAACTATAATTTTATTAATCATACATTTCCATTAAACATCTGATAATATTTCAGTTTTTCACCTTTTCCTCAGTACTAAATAATGTTAGCATAAACATTCTAGCAAACATTAATAGCTTTAATAAAGCACATATATATTTAAAATATTTTACATGGAGTAGCTTACTAATACAAGATTTTCAGCTGCTACCAGAAGAAACTGCAAAACTATAATCACCTTGAATTTGATATCTCAAAATATTTACATGTTCAAGTTTCAATAATTCTCAAGAGAAAATAAGTTTATTAAAGAACATTTTATGAAATGGTTTGGAAAGTAAATTAATGCACATGTTTTGTGAAGCTAAAATGCAACTGGTTTTTTTTGTTTTTTTTTTTTAATTTTATTTTTAAACTTTACATAATTGTATTAGTTTTGCCAAATATCAAAATGAATCCGCCACAGGTATACATGTGTTCCCCATCCTGAACCCTCCTCCCTCCTCCCTCCCCATACCATCCCTCTGGGTAGTCCAGTGCACTAGACCCAAACACCCAGTATTGTGCATCAAACCTGGACCGGCATCCCATTTCATACATGATATTTTACATGTTTCAATGCCATTCTCCCAAATCTTCCCACCCTCTCCCTCTCCCATAGAGTCCATAAGACTGTTCTATACATCAGTGTCTCTTTTGCTGTCTCGTACACAGGGTTATTGTTACCATCTGTCTAAATTCCATATATATGTGTTATTATACTGTATTGGTGTTTTTCCTTCTGGCTTACTTCACTCTGTATAATAGGCTCCAGCTTCATCCACCTCATTAGAATTGATTCTAATGTTTTCTTTTTAATGGCTGAGTAATACTCCATGTGGTTTTTATTTTTTGCTCTTTTTCTAGTTTAATACAACATTTAAACATTATTATATCCCCTAAACAAATGCTAATACTGTAGTGAGCTCTAGTAGAATTTCTATGTTCTTTAACTAAATGATCTTTCCAGATAAGATTCGATAATCAAAATAAATTGATAATTATAATTATTTTTATGAATCTCTATACATTGATCTCACAATCAAGACAGACATAGTATTTCAAATCATGTAGAAAGTGGTTAATAGCCTAGGGCTAGTGTACTTGAATTTTCTTTACCTCATCCATAATTATCCATCTTCTGAATTTTGAAGGTTTTCTGACTACAGAAAAAACTCCAATCACAAAATTAGTCACTGCTGGGACAATAAGGATTTGACTACACACTTTGGTGTTCAAATTAAAGATCAAATTATGGATTCTTGTTATTTGAAGTGGAAACTATTCACAAATATCAATCAGAAATGGAAGATCAAGTTATTTATTGGTATAATGACTATCATATCTTAATTTCTCCCTATAGGGAACTATATTTATATATCTATCTATGATTCATATTTCTTTTTCAATCTATACAACTATTCTCACATCTATAGAAATATTAATACATGCCAAAACATTTATAAAATTATAAATTAATTCTTGAAGCATCCTAAATAATAGATATTATTATGCCCATTTCATCCATAAAGACAAAATTTTGAATATTCAATATTCCCAGACTTCATCAAATCTCTACAGCAGATCTGCAATTCAAACTCAGTTATTTAAATTTCGGAGCCCTAACTCCTTCAACTAAGTCTACAGATACCACTAAATAAGACAGTATACTGATATTTTAAAATAAAGTGCATTCTTTTTTGGTAAACAATAATGCATCAGTATAATCACTTATATTTGGCAAACAACAATACATCAATATAAACACTTATTCAGCTTACAGGTATGCTGGTCAGCAATTTTGGCAATACTCCATTTGTTAGATTTTTATCAAGTCACATAGGCTGATTCATATGGTTAGTGAGGTTGACTATTGATTGATTTAGTTTGGCATCAATTAGAGGGACTTTGGCTACACAATTTGTCTATACGTATCCCTCATTTTTCAGTAGCTTAGCCCAGACAGAGGATAAGATGGTTAGATGGCATCACCTACATAATGGACATAAGTTTGAAAAAACTCCAAGATATAAGGAAGAACAAGGAAGCCTGGCATGCTGAAGCCCAAGGGTCGCAGAGTTGTACATGACTTAGTGACCGAACAGCAACAAGCCCAGACATAGTCTCTTGGTTCTTCCCTGGTAGCTCAGATGGTAAAGAATCTGACTGCAGTGCAGGAAACCCAGGTTTGATCCCTGGATTGGAAAGGTCCCCTGGAGAAGGAAATGGCAATCCATTCTAGTATTCTTGCCTGGAAAATCCCATGAACAGAGTAGGCTGACTGGCTACACTTCATGGGATCACAAACAGTCAGACACACAAAAAATTCAAATAGAGAGATGCAAAAGCTTTCCAACTTTGCTATATTTTTTAAAGAACAGATTAGCCAAAATAATGGCTGGTCCCAGAATCAGAGTGGCAGTCCCTAGAAAGTTACATAATACAGACAGGAGTAAAGAACAGGAGACAATAAAGCAACAATTGTACCAAATTCAAATGTGGACATTTAAAAAACTTATTACATTATGAGATCTCTCATTTTTCAAAAGCTTCTTGTAAATGTTTCCAGATGAACTACAAAATTATTTTGGCAAGTTATACACTCACAAAAACTTATTGCATATAATTGAAGTTCATATTCTTTTTATGTACAAATCCATATCCTTTTATATTGATTTTTATTTTCCATTAAATACTATAATTGAAATGCCTATTTAAGACATCTTTATTTTTTCTCTTTGTAATCCTGTAATATTTTTCACATAGATACAACACATTTTAAGTTCCTTTTTTCTTATTGTTACTAACAAAACTGTATCCCCTCTTATTATATGTTAATAAAAATTCTTTTGTTTTAAACAGCTTTGTTTACTACTATAAATGACTGTTATGTTTTAGAAGTATCATTTCTTAATATTGAACAATCAAATCATTGGGATGGCCAATGTGGGAACTTCTACTGGATTGAAAGAAGCCTGGGTGATAGATTAGAAAGGTAAGGACTACCAGCCTCTGTACAAAATTACTTTGTTGTGATTCAGGACAAAATCCATGTTGAGAAATTCCAGGATGGCAAACTGAATCATCACAGTAGATCACACATGGAAATAGAAGAAACTTAATCCAATATCTGGTATTTGATATGATTAGAAACTCTGACATAGATTTTAGATAATAGTAAAAATGATATACAATGTTATTAGACATGCATGCAAGTGCGCTAAGTCGATTCAATCATGTCTGATTCCTAGAGGCCCTATGGACTGTAACTCCCCAGGCTCCTCTCTCCATGGGATTCTCTAGGCAAGAATGCTGGAGTAGGTTGATATGTCCACTTCCAGAGTATCTTCCTGACCGAGGGATCAAACCCACATCTCTTATGTTTCCTGCATTTGCAGGCAGGTTCTTTACCACTAGTGCCACCTGGGAAGTCCAATATTAGACATGTACTATGTTAAAAGTCTTCTGACACATACCTACTGACTTAATTCTCATAATATCCCCCATGAATTTACCGACTTTCAAAGTGAGAAAACTATAGCCCAGAAAGGGCTATAGCCAAGATCACATTGTTACTAACAATTTGCCTTTGACCTTAGAATATGTGCCTTTTAGTTCAAGAGAAGTGACCCATTTCGAAGGAAAATGTATGTAACTACAGATACATAATTTTATGAACCGGTAAACAACAAGTGTTTGATGTTGAAGCTGAAACTCCAATGCTTTGGCCACTTGATGCGAAGAGCTGACTCATTGGAAAAGACCCTGATGCTGGGAAAGATTGAAGGCAGAAGGAGAAGGGGATGACGGAGGATGAGATGGTTGGATGGCATCACCAACTCAATGGACATGGGTTTGGGTGGAGTCCAGGAGCTGGTGATGGACAGGGAGGCCTGGCGTGCTGCAGTTCATGGGGTCACAAAGAGTCGGCCACAACTCAGCAACTGAACTGAACTGAACTGAAACAGCAAGTGATAACAGGGAAACTGAGTAAGATCCAATAGTGTCCTAAAGAGTATTCAATACTTGTTATTGATCTCAACTGTGTGCAACTCTTTGTGGCCCCATTGTAGCCCACCAGGTTCTTCTGTCCATGGAATTTTCCAGGCAAGAATACTGAAACGGGTTACCATTTCCTGCTCCAGGGGATCTTCCTAACCCAGGGATCGAACCCAGGTCTCCTGCCTCTCCTGCATTGGCAGATGGATTTTTTTTTTTTTTTTACCAATAGTGCCACCTAAATTATAAATTCTTTTTTGATCTTGACAGCTGGTGAGGTTTTGGTTTCTGATTTTCTCTGTTAAATTCAAGTTTTTGTCAGTATTTTCTGCCGGAAACCACTGATCTTTCAATGCTGGTGGGGATGTGGCATCTATATATATATATATATATATATCTCTCTATATATGTCTATCTATTATCTATCTACCCTGAGTTTCCCTAGAACACCATAAACTTTCATTATTACTTGACTTTTTAACTTTCTGGAATATCCTAACAATAATTTTTATTTCTTGAAAACCTCTGATATGAAAACCTCAGATCTAATAACAGTGCTTCACTAAAACTTTCCCTTATTTTGTCAAACAAGAATAAGTTGATCATCTGTGATCCTGTAATAGTTAAATCATATCTTTTTGCTTACTATCTTATCCTTCAACTTCTATTTGCATTTCTCTGGAAGTTCCTTCTTTTCCTAAGTTCCTTATTAATTTTGTAAAGTACAAGTTTCTTTACCTTGAGGTCAAAATGAGTTAATGGAATCAGAGGAGATTTTATTTCATTTCATACTTGGCCAGGGGCTTCCCTGGTGGCTCAGACAGTAAAGAATCTGCCTGAAATTAAGGAGAACTTGGTTCAATCCCTGGGTTGGAAAGATCCCCTGGAGAAGGAAATGGCTACCCACTCCAGAATTATCACCTGGAAAATTCCATGGACAAAGAAACCTGGTGGGTTGCATACGTGGGGTTGAAAAGAGTTGGACATGATTGAGTCACTAACACTTTGACTTTCTGCTTACAGAATCAACTACCAAAAATAATGGGGATGCATACAATAAAATTGGAGAAGGAAATGGTAACCCACTCCAGTGTTCTTGCCTGGAGAATCCCAGGGACGGGGGAGCCTGGTAGGCTGCCGTCTACGGGGTCACACAGAGTCGGACACGACTGAAGCGACTTAGCAGCAGTATACAATAAATTAACCATTATTTTGCACATCATTGTATTTATCATGTCAGAAGTTATTAAATTACATTTCTTAAAATTTACTCAATAAAACAATTTTGCCATATAACTGCTCTACTGATTATGAATTCTGTATTCTAAAGAATCATTATTTACATAAATTATTTTTTGGAAATATGTTAAAATGCTAGAATTCTAGTATTACCTTACATCACAGGAATTTTTTCTACTCCCTTTGTCAATAGCTTTACCAGAAGAAATAGCAGATCCTGAACAACTCTCTTCTGTTTGGTAATTCTCAATTAATTATCTTCTGAATGTGTAAAGAATAAATTTTCAATCAATATCAATGACTTTCAAATATTTTTTTCTATTAAACATATAATATGCTTATTCATTTCACATATTTATCAGTTCCAGACATTTGCAGAAACAGAAACAGGGACTATATTAGCATACAGACATCGATAATATTATGTTTATCTTATATATGAAGCCTTAGTTTCTAAGCTACTACCTAAATCAACATTACAAAATGTTTCACTGATTTATATAGCCCTTGATTTCAGTAAACTAGAAAATGGTTCTCAAAAGCAGCCAGCCATTTAACAGACCTAGAAGTGCAGAAAAAACCACCGAGATTTGCCAAAAAAACAGATGCTGTGCTTGGAAGAAAAGTTCCCAACTTGGCATCAGGAGCTTACAGTACCATCCAAATGATTCCTCCACACTTTGGAAGACAATATTTTCAAACAACCTAAGCACACAAAAGCCCAGTTGAATAGCACTAAAGCTAAAATGTAATTAGTCTTTGAGGAATAGATTAAGGTGTAAAAAAAAATGTACTTTAATAACTGTGCTGTATTTTTAAGTTTAGTTTTGAAAAATACCAAATAACTTTTTACATGTGCTTTAAATGAAATTATGGTAGAAAAGTGATTCCCTAATCAGTTAACACAATTGGTTCAGAGGAACTGAGTGTGTCTTAATACCAGTCTTCAAAGTACATAAAATTACTTTTTAAACCCATTATTCTTGTAGGGTATGAAAAAAAACAAAATCAGAGGGGTAGCTTTTCCAGGGAATTGCTTCAGATAAGACTGAGTGTTTTATATTTTTCATTGTTTTTATTTAAAGATCTTTATTCCATATATATGTGTTAGTATACTATATTGGTGTTTTTCTTTCTGGCTTACTTCACTCTGTATAATAGACTCCAGTTTCATCCACCTTATTAGAACTGATTCAAATGTATTCTTTTTAATGGCTGAGTAATATTCCATTGTGTATATGTACCACAGCTTTCTTATCCATTCATCTGCTGATGGACATCTAGGTTGCTTCCATGTCCTGGCTATTAAAAACAGTGCTGTGATGAACATTGGGGTACACGTGTCTCTTTCAATTCTGGTTTCCTCGGTGTGTATGCCCAGCAGTGGGATTGCTGGGTCGTATGGCAGTTCTATTTCCAGTTTTTTAAGGAATCTCCACACTGTTCTCCATAGTGGCTGTACTAGTTTGCATTCCCACCAACAGTGTAAGAGGGTTCCCTTTTCTCCATACCCTCTTCAGCATTTATTGCTTGTAGACTTTTGGATCACAGCCATTCTGACTGGCATGAAGTGGTACCTCATTGTGGTTTTGATTTGCATTTCTCTGATAATGAGTGATGTTAAGGATCTTTTCATGTGTTTGTCAGCCATCTGTATGTCTTCTTTGGAGAAATGTCTATTTAGTTCTTTGGCCCACTTTTTGATTGGGTCATTTATTTTTCTGGAATTGAGCTGCAGGGGTTGCTTGTATATTTTTGAGATTAGTTGTTTGTCAGTTGCTTCATTTGCTATTATTTTCTCCCATTCTGAAGGCTATCTTTTCACTTTGCTTAATGTTTCCTTTGTTGTGCAGAAGCTCTTAATTTTAATTAGGTCCCATTTGTTTATTTTTGCTTTTATTTCCAATATTCTTGGAGGTGGGTCATAGAGGATCCTGCTATGATGTATGTCAGACAGTGTTTTGCCTATGTTCTCCTCTAAGATTTTTATAGTTTCTGGTCTTATGTTTAGATCTTTAATCCATTTTGAGTTTATTTTTGTGTATGGTGTTAGAAAGTGTTCTAGTTTCATTCTTTTACAAGTGGTTGATCAGTTTTCCCAGCACCACTTGTTAAAGAGATTGTCTTTTCTCCACTGTATATTCTTGCCTCCTTTGTCAAATATAAGGTGTCCATAGGTACATGGGTTTATCTCTGGGCTTTCTATTTTGTTCCATTGACCTATATTTCTGTCTTTGCACCAGTACCATACTGTCTTGATGACTGTGGCCTTGTAGTAGAGCCTGAAGTCAGACAAGTTGATTCCTCCAGTTCCATTCTTCTTTCTCAAGATGGCTTTGGCTATTCGAGGTTTTTTGTATTTCCATACAAATTGTGAAATTATTTGTTCTAGCTCTGTGAAAAATAGCATTGGTAGCTTGATAGGGATTGCATTGAATCTATAGATTGCTTTGGGTAGTAAACTCATTTTCACTATATTGATTCTTCCAATCCATGAACATGGTATATTTCTCCATCTATTGGTGTCCTCTTTGATTTCTTTCATCAGTGTTTTATAGTTTTCTATATATAGGTCTTTAGTTTCTTTAGGTAGATATATTCCTAAGTATTTTATTCTTTTTGTTACAATGGTGAATGGAATTGTTTCCTTAATTTCTCTTTCTATTTTCTCATTATTAGTGTATAGGAATGTAAGGGATTTCTGTGTGTTGATTTTATATCCTGCAACTTTACTATATTCATTGATTAGCTCTAGTAATTTTCTGGTGGAGTCTTTAGGGTTTTCTATGTAGAGGATCATGTCATCTGCAAACAGTGAGAGTTTTACTTCTTCTTTTCCAACTTGGATTCCTTTTATTTCTTTTTCTGCTCTGATTGCTGTGGCCAAAACTTCCAAAACTATGTATGTAATTTAGAAAGATGGTAACAAAAACCCTGTATGCAAGACAGCAAAAGAGACACAGATGTATAGAACTGTGTTTTGGACTCTGGGAGAGGGAGAGGGGGGATGATTTGAGAGAATGGCATTAAAACATGTATAATGCCATATAAGAAACGAATCGCCAGTCCAGGTTCGATGCAGGATACAGGAAGCTTGGGGCTGGTGCCCTGGAATGACCCAGAGGGATAGTATGGGGAGGGAGGTGGGAGGGGGGTTCAGGACAGGGAACACGTTTACACCCATGGCAGATACATGTTGATGTATGGCAAAACCAATACAATATTGTAAAGTAAAAAAAAAAAAAAAAAAAAATCTTATAAAGTTAAAAAAAAAAATAAAAGTATAAATAAACAAAAATAAATAAATAAAGATCTTTATTCCAAAAACTTGATAAAATCAGTGAAACTCAGTTTCCTGTATTTTAAAGTAAGAAACTGTAAAATACAAGAGGAATACAAAGCACAAAGGAAAATATGGGCCTGAGCAGAAACATTAAGTGAGGTTTTTATTTATTTTGAATACAAAACCAGGGAACAGTTAATATTTAAGACTAAGTTATTTTTCTTGAACTGTTACTAGTAATATTACTAGTAATATTGACGCTTAGTTTCTCATTTGTTCAATGTTGAGATCTTTGATAAATATTTTCATATTGCATATAACTTTGGAATTCGTAATTTTAAAGACATATTAATTTGGTTTTCCTAAAAATATTTACTAAATTAAGATATTCTAACAAAACTTTAGATGAAAATTCTCTGTATTTATTTTTATAAATGCATATCAACATATTTTTGACTTGAACTTAATAAAATATGATAAAGTGAATTGAGTCAATGTTTGAAATTTGTTGAAAATTTTGTACTATACCTTCTGTATCTCAAAAAGTATATATATATATATATATATATATATGATTTTCTAATAATAGGAAAAGTACATTCTTTCAGAATATAGTTGCCTGGCATTTGATTACAAATTAATTAATTTCCTAGTACTAAAAAAATGTGGTTTATAGCAATTTATTTTTGGAGTCTTGTGAAAATGAACATCCAAAGACTATTGAATTAACGTGTTAATTCTTAGTGTGCTTTATTTTTCTTTCTACATAATAATTATAGATAATTTTAATTTAGGGTACTTTCACTAATTGAGGTTGAGAGAGTCAATTCCTAGGTACGTTGATAAAAAGTCCAGAGTTCCTGAGGAGGAGAAAGGGGTCTAGAGCCCTTGAGAAGGAGAAAGGGGTCTGGGGCTCTCTAGGAGAAAAGGACAAACATTCTTTTCTACATTGCTTTGTCTTAGTCAATATAACATTGTATGTTACTCGAGGACATGTTTCTCCTTAACAGGAACGTTCTGACTAATTCTGTCATCTTAAAATGTATATTATAGGAGTGGGTCTGGTAAGTTCTTTCTGTTGTTCATTCTAATCTTGTTAATTTAAGGTGTATATTGTGGGAGTGAGTCTGGAAAAAGTATATAAGACCTTGATAAGACTAGTTAGGGGGGCATTCTCCATCCCCCTTCTGATGTCTATGTCAGAAGCTTTCTCTGTCCCTTTTCTTACTTTAATAAAACTCTGCTACACAAAAGCTCTTGAGTGATCTTCTTTTGGAGCTCATGAATCTGACATTGTTCACTGTAAGCTATCAGGGTCAAGTTCCTTGGATATAGAATATCAAGGGAACAAAGATGACACGTTCCCAGGATCAAGAATTTTTGACTAGTTTAAGCACGGGCAGCTGTGATGGTGCACAAGCACAGCCGAGAGAAGCTACCCCACATCCGAGGTTAGGGGCAGCGGCCCAGAGTGCCAAGCTGCGACGGTGCAGGAACAGCTGAGAGGAGCTACCCCACGTCCCAGGTCAGGGGTGGTGGTAGGTGGCCAGGAGAAGCTATCCCCTGCCCGAGGCCAGGGGTGGTGGCCGGGAGGAGCTACCCAACGCCCAAGGAGTAGTGGCTGCATGGGTGCAGGAGGACCTAGAGGAGCTACTCCACATTCAAGGTCAGGAAGGGCAGCAGTGAGAAGATACCCCTCGTCCAAGGTAAGGAGCAGTGGCTGCACTTTGCTGGCACAGCCATGAAGAGATACCCCACATCCAAGGTACGAGAAACCCATGTAAGATGGTAGATGTTGCAAGAGGGCATCAGAGGGAAGACACACTGAAACCATAATCACAAAAAACTATAGTCAATCTAATCACACTAGGACCACAGCCTTGTCTAACTGAATGAAACTAAGCTATGCCCTGTGGGGTCACCCAAGATGGGCGGGTCATGGTGGAGAGATCTGACAGAATGTGGTCCACTGGAGAAGGGAATGGCAAACCACTTCAGTATTCTTGCCTTGAGAAACCCATGAACAGTATGAAAAGGCAAAATGATAGGATACTGAAAGAGGAACTCCCCAGGTCAATAGGTGTCCAATGCTACTGGAGATCAGTGGAGAAATAACTCCAGAAAGAATGAAGGGATGGAGCCAAATCAAAAAGAATACCCAGCTGTGGATGTGACTGGTGATAGAAGCAAGGTCCGATGCTGTAAAGAGCAATATTGCATAGGAACATGGAATGTTAGGTCCATGAATCAAGGCAAATTGGAAATGGTCAAACAGGAGATGGCAAGAGTGAATGTTGACATTTTAGGAATCAGAGAACTAAAATGGACTGGAATGGGTGAATTTAACTCAGATGGCCATTATATCTACTACTGCCGGCAGGAATCCTAGAAGAAATGGAGTAGCCATCATTGTCAATAAAAGAGACCGAAATGCAGTACTTAGATGCAATCTCAAAAATGACAAGAGATCTCTGTTCATTTCGAAGGCAAACCATTCAATATCACAGTAATCCAAGTCTATGCCCCAACCAGTAATGCTGAAGAAGCTGAAGTTTAACAGTTCTATGAAGACCTACAAGACCTTTTAGAACTAACACCAAAAAAGATGTCCTTTTCATTATAGGGGACTGGAATGCAAAAGTAGGAAGTCAAGAAACACCTGGAGTAACAGGCAAATTTGGCCTTGGAATACAGAATGAAGCAGGGCAAAGGCTAATAGAATATTGCCAAGAGAACGCACTGGTCATAACAAACACCCTCGTCCAACAACACAACAGAAGACTCTACACATGGACATCACCAGATGGTCAACACCAAAATCAGATTGATTATATTCTTTGCAGCCAAAGATGGAGAAGCCCTATACAGTCAGCAAAAACAAGACTGGGAGCTGACCGTGGCTCAGATCATGAACTCCTTATTGCCAAATTCAGACTGAAATTGAAGAAAGCAGGGAAAACCACTAGACCATTCAGGTATGACCTAAATCAAACCCCTTATAATTATACAGTGGAAGTGAGAAATAGATCTAAGGGACTAGATCTGATAGATAGAGTGCTTGATGAACTATGGATGGAGGTTCATGACATTGTACAGGAGACAGGGATCAAGACCATCCACATGGAAAAGAAATGCAAAAAAGCAAAATGGCTGTCTAGGGAGGCCTTACAAATAGCTGTGAAAAGAAGAGAAGCAAAAAGCAAAGGAGGAAAGAAAAGATATAAGCATCTGAGTACAGGCTTCCAAAGAATAGCAAGGAGAGATAAGAAAGCCTTCTTCAGTGATCAGTGCAAAGAAATAGAGGAAAACAACAGAATGGGGAAGACTAGAGATCTCTTCAAGAAAATTAGAGATACCAAGGGAACATTTCATGCAAATATGGGCTTGATAAAGGATAGAAATGGAATGGACCTAACAGAAGCAGAAGATATTAAGAAGAGATGGCAAGAATACACAGAAGAACTGCACAAAAAAGATCTTCATGACCCAGATAATCACGATGGTGTGATCACTGACCTAGAGCCAGATATCCTAGAATGTGAAGTCAAGTGGACCTTAGAAAGCATCACTACGAACAAAGCTAGTGGAGGTGATGGAATTCCAGTGAGCTATTTCAAATCCTGAAAGATGATGCTATGAAAGTGCTGCAATCAATATGCCAGCAAATTTGGAAAACTCAGCAGTGGCCACAGGACTGGAAAAGGTCAGTTTTCATTCCAATCCCAAAGAAGGGCAATGCCAAAGAATGCTCAAACTACCGCACAATTGCACTCATCTCACATGCTAGTAATGTAATGCTCAAAATTCTCCAAGCCAGGCTTCAGCAATATGTGAACCATGAACTTCCAGATATTCAAGCTGGTTTTAGAAAAGGCAGAGGAACCAGAGATCAAATTGCCAAGATCCACTGGTTCATGGAAAAAGCAAGAGAGTTCCAGAAAAACATCTATTTCTGCTTTATTGACTATGCCAAAGCCTTTAAATTATGGATCACAATAAACTGTGGGAAATTCTGAAAGAGATGGGAATACCAGGCCACCAGAACTCCTCTTGAGAAACCTATATGAAATTCAGTAAGCAACAGTTAGAACTGGACATGGAACAACAGACTGGTTCCAAATAGGAAAAGGAGTACGTCAAGGCTGTATATTGTCACCCTGCTTACTTAACTTATATGCAGAGTACATCATGAGAAATGCTGGGCTGGAAGAAGCAGGAGCTGGTATCAAGATTGCCGGGAGAAACATCAATAACCTCAGACATGCAGATGACACCACCCTTATGGCAGAAAGTGAAGAGGAACTAAAAAGCCTCTTGAGGAAAGTGATAAGTGGAGAGTGAAAAAGTTGGCTTAAAACTCAACATTTAGAAAACGAAGATCATGACATCTGATCCCACTGTTTCCACAGTGGCTGACTTTGTTTTTTTGAGGGCTCCAAAATCACTGCAGATGGTGACTGCAGCCGTGAAATTAAAAGATGCTTACTCCTTGGAAGAAAAGTTATGACCAACCTAGATAGCATACTGAAAAGCAGAGACATTAGTTTGCCAACAAAGGTCCGTCTAGTCAAGGCTTAGATTTTTCCAGTGGTCATGTATGGATGTGAAAGTTGGACTGTGAAGAAGGTTGAGCACTGAAGAACTGATGCTTTTGAACTGTGGTGTTGGAGAAGACTCTTGAGAGTCCCTTGGACTGCAAGGAGATCCAACCAGTCCATTTGAAGGAGATCAGCCCTGGGTGTTCTTTGGAAGGAATGATGCTAAAGCTGAAACTCCAGTACTTTGGCCACCTCATGCGAAGAGTTGACTCATTGGAAAAGACTCTGATGCTGGAAGGGATTGGTAGCAGAAGAAAAGGGGATGACAGAGGATGAGATGGCTGGATGGCATCATCAACTCGATGGAAGTGAGTCTGAGTGAACTCCGGGAGTTGGTGATGGACACGGAGGCCCAGCGTGCTGCGATTCATGGGGTTGCAAAGAGTTGGACATGACTGAGCGACTGAACTGAACTGAACTGAGCCTAAAATACCCTCAGGGTATATGCCCATAGTGAGATTGCTGGGTCATGTGGCAGTTTTGTTTCTAGTTTTTTAAGGAATCCATGCTGTTCTCCATATCAGTATCAAGTTACATTCCTACCAACAGTTGCAAAGGGTTCTTTTTTCTCCTTACCTTCTCCAGCCTTTATTGTTTATAGAGTGTTTTATGATGGCCATTTTGGCTAATGTGAGATGATACCTCACTGTAGTTTTTATTTGGATTTCTCTAATAATGAGCAATGCTGAATATATTTTCATCTGTTTGTTGGCCATCTGTATGTTTATTTTGGAGAAAAGTCTGTTTAGGTCTTCCTCCCATGTTTTGATTATGAGCTGCTTGTATATTTTGGAGATTAATCCTTTTTCAGTAGTTTCATTTGTAATTATTTCTCCCATTCTGATGGGCTGTTGTTTAATCATATTTATTATTTCCCTTGTGCAAAAGCTTTTAAGTTTAATAAAATCCCACTTGTTTACTTTTGCTCTTACTTCCATTACACTAGGAAATGGGTCAAAGAAGATCTTGCACATGTACCCTAGTGCTCATTGCAGCATTATTTACAACAGTCAGGTCATGGAAGCAATAGAGATGTCCACTGATGAATGACTGGATAAAGAAGTTGTGATATATATATTTAGTTTTCATTTGTGTTTTTGGCTAAGCAATATATGTAGCAGAATATTGCTTAGCCAAAAACACGAATGAAAAACTAAATAGTATATATTAACAAATATGTTTATGGAATCCAGGCAATGATACTAATAAAACTATTTGCTAGGCAGAAATAGAGATGCAGACATAGGAAACAGACTTATAGATACAGCAGTGGGAAAGAGAAGGTGGGACAAATTGAGATAGTAGCATTGAAAAGCAATGGCACCCCACTCCAGTACTCTTGCCTGGAAAATCCCATGGATGGAGGAGCCTGGTGGGCTGCAGTCCATGGGGTCGCTAAGAGTCGGACACGACTGAGCGACTTCACTTTCACTTTTCACTTTCATGCATTGGAGAAGGAAATGGCAACCCACTCCAGTGTTCTTGCCTGGAGAATCCCGGGGATGGGGGAGCCTGGTAGGCTGCCATCTATGGGGTCGCACAGAGTCGGACACGACTGAAGTGACTTAGCAGTAGCAGCATTGAAATATATACATTGCCTTGAAGAAAATAGATAGCTATACGGAAAATGCTGTATAACACAAGGAGCACAACCAGGTACTCTGTGACAATGTAGAGGGTTGAGACGTGGTGTGGGGAGGGAGAGAGTTACAAAAGGGGGAGGAGAATTGTATACTTTTGGCTGATTCATATTGTTATATGGCAGAAACCAACACAACATTGTAAAGCAATTATCTTCCAATTAAAAAAGGATTTTTAAAAATCCTCAACCTATGATAATTATGTTGCCACTGTCTCAGAGAATGAGATGCTGGAATGGCATCACTGACTCAGTGAACATGAGTCTGGGCAACCTCTGAGAGATGGTGAAAGACAGGGAGGCCTGGGGTACTGCAGTCCATGGAGTCAGACACAATTGAGTGACTGAACAACAATAATAAGTGATATTTATATCCATATTACAAAGCAAAAATTTATAGGGAATGTCTGAGTGTAATAAATATCACAGTGTATTGACTATTATGTATATTAGTATCAATTATAAATTTTACTAGTATGTGGGCTTCCCAGGTGGTTCAGTGGATAATGAATCCACCTGCAATGCAGAAGATGCAGGCAGACATGAGTTTAATTTCTGGGTTGGGACGATCCCCTGAAGGAGAGCATGGTGACCCATTCCAGTATTCTTGCCTGGGGAATACCTGAGCATTTAAATTTTGATATGTATTATGGAGTTACTCACTGAAAGATTTTCATCAGTTATACCAGTCTGATTATAGAGACACAACTGAGCAACTAAGAACAGCCCACAACACATGATAAGTGTTATTATGCTATATGAGTTATTTCTTACTATGCTTTCTAAAAACAATCCTGAAAATCAATGCTCTAATATGTATATAATCCTGTATATGATAAATTATCATTAAGCAAATAATTACTGCTACCAAGAACAATGAGGGAGCTTCCCTGGTAGCTTGGACAGTAAAGTGTCTGCCTACAGTGCGGGAGACCTGGGTTCAATCCCTGGGTCGGGAAGATCCCCTTGGAGAAGGAAATGGCAACCCACTCCAGTATTCATGCCTGGAAAATCCCATGGACCGAGGAGTCTGGTGGATACAGTTCATGGGGTCGCAAGAGTCCAACACGACTGAGCGACTTCTCTTCTTCACTTCACTTCACCAAGAACAGTTATAAAAGCTTGACAAAGTACAAAAATATGTTTGGAGAAATTTAAAAGCTGCTCAGGAAATTCCATAGTCAAGATGAGCCTAAGGACAAAAGATGACTGTACAGGACTCTGTGGGAGAGGGAGAGGGTGGGAAGATTTGGGAGAATGGCATTGAAACATGTATAATATCATATATGAAATGAATCACCAGTCCAGGTTCAATGCATGATACTGGATGCTTGGCGCTGGTGCACTGGGACGACCCAGAGGGATGGTATGGGGAGGGAGGAGGGAAGGGGGTTCAGGATGGGGAACACGTGTATACATGTGGTGGATTCATGTTGAGGTATGGCAAAACCAATACAATATTGTAAAGTAATTAACCTTCAATTAAAATAAATAAATTTATATTAAAAATAATTTAGGGTGTGAATAATAGGTGAAAATGATCTGTAACTGTAAAACTTCTAAAAGCAAACTTAGGGGAAATGCTCACTGACATTGTTCTTGGCAATGATCTTCTCTTTTTTATATAACAACAAAAGCACAAGCAAGAAAGGCAAATGAAAATAGTGGGATTGCATTAAGCTAACAATCTTTTGTACATCAAAAGAAGCAATAAAAACATTTAAAGATAACCTGGAGAGTGGGAGAAAACATTTACAAGCTGTTTATCTTATAAGACTAATATCCAAAACATACAAAGAATTCATACAACTAAATAACAAAAAGAACATCCAATTAAAACAGAGTAACTTAATAGACATTTTTCTAAAATGACATCCAAATGGCAAACAAGTACATGGAAAAATACTCAAAATCGCTAATTGACAGGGAAATACATTCAAAGCCATGAGATATCACCTCATACTTATAAGAGTGACTATTATTATAAAGACACGAGATAACAAATGTCGGGAAAGAGAGTAGATAGTTGATGTTAGATAGTTGTTGTTAAGAGGATAGATAATAAATGTTCTGACCATAAAAAAACAAATTGTAATTATCTGATGTTAAGAATGTGTCATCTAAACTAATCATAGTGCAATATATAAATGTATGATATCAACATGCTGTACACTTTACACTTACATAATGTCAATTATATCTCAATAAACTGGAAAAACAATAGGAGAAATTTGAACATTAGGTATATGGGGAAATAGGTACTATGTTATCAATTTTTTTGTAAAATTTAAACAATTGTAAATTTGAAAATTCATTAAAAAGAAAGCTGGGAGAATTTAAAACCAGATTTTTTAAAAAGAAAAAGTAAGTTGTTGAGGCAACTGGTGTTCAAAAAAGAAAAAACAACAACTACAGAGAGTAGTGAACTGACGGACATGAACAAACAACATTCTTCTGTGAGTTGTGTGTGTGTGTGTATTTTTTTTTTTCCTTAGTACATTTGTTGATTGTGTGTAAAGGGCAAAAATATGAAGAATTAAGTGAAGTGTCAGAGACCAATCCTTGCAGAGAAACAAGGTAAACTTTTGGGAGCTGCACAAAGCTAAAATGATAAGAAGATGATAGATGGATAGACAGACAGTGAGATGACAAATAGAAGGATAGATAGAGAGACAGAGGTAGATAGGTAATATGAATATCAAAGTCTTTGGTGAGAAATGAGTGAGAAAAGGGGCCAGAATAAATCAACAGTGCCTATTTTCCTCTCTATACATCTTCCATATTCTTTTTAGCACAGAAGGCAGAAAATCTAAGCTCAAAGGTTCTGCTTGTTTTTCACATGCTGAGAAGACCAGATAAAACTTCTGACCAGGCTCTCACTTACAAATATAAACAAGAGCTGAATGCTGGGAGAAATGGCAAACTGATATCACAACTGTCAAAATACTAATTAGCACAGACTCTGATTGGATCAAGGTGATTGTCTGCCCTTCAACTACATAGGTGGAAAAAAGAAAGAATCCTTTATGGAGGATTAGGAAATCAGTCTTCTAAGATTTTGAGTTTTACATAGTTAAAAAAAATTACTAAAAATATGAAGAGATACAATTAAATGCTTGAAAATCAAGCACTTAGCTAGCATCAGGAGGAATTTAAAGAATAAATTAAGATGATCAATAAAATAAGAATAAAAGATAAAGATAATAAATTCAAAAGGTGAGAATTTCTATAAGAGAATAATCTATAAAAAGCATGAAATGGATATTCTAAGACTAAAATATACAAAAGCTGAATGTGATAACCCAATTTTGGGTTTAACAGCAGCTTATACATTGAAAAAAAGAGAAATAGCTAATCTAAATACATTTTTATACAAAATATGTAGACTAAAGGAAATAAAAGAAAATTTAAAATAGAGAAAGAGAGTATAAGGGGTGTGTATGTAATTTGAATCCTTAAAGGAGAAGTGAGAAATGACACAGAAGTAGTGTTTCAGAAGATGTTTATAATAGCCAGGACATGGAAGCAACCTAGATGCCCATCAGCAGATGAATGGATAAGAAAGCTGTGGTACATATACACAATGGAGTATTACTCAGCAATTAAAAAGAATACATTTGAATCAGTTCTAATGAGGTGGATGAAACTGGAGCCTATTATACAGAGTGAAGTAAGCCAGAAGGAAAAACACCAATACAGTATACTAACGCATATATATGGAATTTAGAAAGATGGTAACAATAACCCTGTGAACGAGACAGCAAAAGAGACAGTGATGTATAGAACAGTCTTATGGACTCTGTGGGAGAGGTAGAGGGTGGGAAGATTTGGGAGAATGGCATTGAAACATGTAAAATATCATGCATGAAACGAGATGCCAGTCCAGGTTCGATGCACGATACTGGACACTTGGGGCTAGTGCACTGGGACGACCCAGAGGGATGGTATGGGGAGGGAGGAGGGAGGATGGTTCAGGATGGGGAACACATGTATACCTGTGGTGGATTCATTTTGAAATTTGGCAAAACTAATACAATTATGTAAAGTTTAAAAATTAAATAAAATTTAAAAAAAAAAAAGAAGATGATTGCTGAGAATTTTCCATGATGAAAGATATCAACATGTAGACTTAAGAAGCCTTGCAATTCCACATAACACAAGTAATAAAATTTAAAAATAAAGAAGGAAGAAAGAAAGGAAGGAATTGAGGGAGAGAAGGAGGGAAGAAAGAAATGCTGCACTTTGACATACTATAGTAAAGCTGCTAAAAGCAAAAAGTCTAAAAGCAATCAGGAAGAAAGCATACATTATCTTCAAATGAATAATAATAAGACTTGAAACCAACATTTCAAATGATCTAGGAAATCTAGAAGATAATATAATGACTTATTTAAAGAACTACTTAAAGATATGAAATGAAAACTTATACCATAGAATTCTCTACCCAATAAAAAGTTACAAAACTAAAGTTAATATTAAAAATATTTTCAAAATAAAGTAAAACTGATATATTTATCAAATATATTAGTAATAATTAAAATATACATTTTTTCAGGCAAAAGGAAAAGAGAACCCTTTCCTTTGTGATTCCAGATGGAGTCAAAGAAACACAAGAAGATAGACGAGCAACGGAAATGGGAACAGAGATTTTATAGTCTTGTTTTTCTACATCCCACTTTTATTGCATTTACTTGACTAATTGTCTATCTGGCCCACAGAATTATAGTTTCTACCTACATAGGAGCTGTCCATGTTCTACTTCTGCTACCAGTAATGTATGCAAATATTTGGCAGCCTTTTCTTATAATTTATATATTAATGTTCCTTTATCACACTTTCCCTGATTTAGCTCCATGGTATGGCAAACACAATTAAAGCTAAACAAATACCTGTGCTTTCCTCTATTTGTTAGACTTTCTTGGAGTGAAATATGACTAGCATAGGAATGAGCATATGACTAGCATTGGTTAATCATCCAAGAGCCTAATGATACATTCCAACTTCTCATCAGAGGCCATTAATACTTTATTTGCCCCTGCTATGTCTCTTTCATGACTGAAAACTTGAATGGCATTGGTTCCAGATGGTATAGATTCAAGACAGATGAGGGATATAAAACTCATCTAAGAGCTGGCTTGATGGAGAAATACATTTTTAGTATGTTAAACCACTATAATTTTGAGTTTGTTAATAATAACAGCATTCTCTAACTTAAACGGATAGGTATGTATGTATGACCTCTGTTTATCTCTGGTTCTATTTGTCTCTGAAAATTAACTTCAAAGGTACAAATAATGGTACATGGAACACCTTCTGAATATAAGACAAAGTTTTCCTCACACCAGCAGAATGTATTGTTCCCATATTCTGTAAATTTGAAGTAAGAATAGCTATTTACAAACTGAAGAATTATTAGCAATCGTCCCAGGATTATAATACATAGGTCTGTTCTTAAGGTTTATTGTATGTTAGCACATTTTTTAATTTCAATCCTTTTATGTTATGATAAACTGAAAAAAATTCTGTTTACATATGTTGAAAGTCCATACTGCAATAGGACAAATGCTATTTATCTATAAGGTGATGACATTTAATACTATTGTTAATTATACAAATAATTATGCAATTTATATTTTAAAAAGTACAAATACATGCTATATTTAAACTCCACTTGGTACTTTAAGAGGTATGGCTATAAAGTAATGGCATTGATTTTACATATTGTTATGGAAACACAGTTATTAATTATGCTTATTAATTGCCTATCTATAAGTTATATGCTGCTGCTGCTGCTGCTAAGTTGCTTCAGTCGTGTCTGACTCTATGCGACCCCATAGACGGCAGCCCACCAGGCTCCCCCATCCCTGGGATTCTCCAGGCAAGAACACTGGAGCGGGTTGCCATTTCCTTCTCCAATGCATGAAAGTGAAAAGTGAAAGTGAAGTCGCTCAGTCATGTCTGACTCTTAGCGACCCCATGGACTGTAGCCTACCAGGCTCCTCCATCCATGGGATTTTCCAGGCAAGAGTAATGGAGTGGGGTGCCATTGCCTTCTCCGTATAAGTTATATAGTCACACATAAATAAAGATATGTCAATTTTGTTACTTAATAATTAATATTTAAATTATTTGTGGATATTCATTAATTTATTAATAATTAAATGTATTAATCAATAAAATATAAAACTTTATGCACTGCAGGGCATAATTACAACTTATTGAAGTGATAGAAGTTTTAAGAAGTATAAAAAGAATTAACTATATAGAGTACTATAATTGTTGAATCCTGCAACAACAAATAGTCCCATAGCTGTCTATTATTTAATAAAAGAACAGTGAGTAAATGGTGATAAAACAGTATCACTGTAAAATGTCATGTCATACAGCATGCATATGTCATACAGCATAGTAAGGTCATCATTGCTAAACACTTTAAAGAATATTGTCATTATTGCTATATAGTTTAAAGAACATTGATTTGGAATTCTTTACTTTCCCAATGATATGCTAATTATTTTGTGGATGCTAAACACAAAAGGAAAAAATATAGTCTCCATCATTTAGAAAAAGTTGAGTACAAGATACAGAAAAATACTATAGCTTTTATTTTATTTCAAAATAATGCAGATTTTTAAAAAATAAAATCCATGTTGTGTATAAGTAAGGGCTTCTCTCCCCTTATATTCTATCCCAGGGTCCAGAAACAAGCAGTGTTGATAGTGCAGCACCCTTTTCAGATATTTAGCCATGGGTTTGAAATAAACATGAACAAAGGTAATTAGAAGAGACTACACTGAATACTGTACATTATCCTCCCACTTGAAATATATCATGATCATTAGTTTTCTTTTTTGGAATATACAAAACCTTGTGTTTGATAAATATTTCAGATTACTCCCTAGTCTAGGATTATTATGATCAAAAATTCCTCAGCTGACAGATATTTAAAACCTATGTTTTATCCCTATTACAAATATTCCCTGAGAGCTCAGTTGGTAAAGAATCTGCCTGCAATGCAGGAGACCCTGGTTCTATTCCTGGGTCAGGAAGATCTCCACTGGAGAAGGGATAAGCTACCCACACTGGTATTCTTGGGCTTCCCTTATGGCTCATCTGGTAAAGAATCAGCCTGCAATGTGGGAGACCTGGGTTTGATCACTATGTTGGGAAGATCCCCTGGAGAAGGGAATGGCTACCCACTCCAGTATTCTGGCCTGGAGAATTCCATGGACTGTACAGTCCACAGGACCGCAAAGAGTCGGGCAAGACCAAGAAACTTTCACTTCACAAATATTGCAGTTTGTATATGGTTATATTTATTTCCTTGCCTTCCTGTGTATTTCCAAAGGGTATTCATAAGGTTAAATGATGCACATCATAAGTTTTTGTTACATACTGACGAAAGTCCTTCCAAATATTTTGACTATATATGGGTCCTTTCCAAGATCTTACAGGACTCCTTTGACCTATCCAAGGACCAATTTCTAGTATAACCTAGTCCCACAGTATATTACTTGCCTGTGTTATCCTTAATGGTGCTCTATCGTATAGGGAAGTCTTCATCAGTTTGTTTATTTAAAGAAAAATATTTGCCTATAAAACTTTATAATAAACTTAACAGAAACTATAAAAACCTTCTCAATGGTATACCAGTTCAAGAACTACTTATTACCTTGTCAAATTGAAAATTCCCTTTTGGAAATTCCTAACTTAAACACAGCTCTGGAAAATGGCACGTAGGGACACCTAAGACAGACAGGTCATGGTGGAGAGTGCTGACAAAGTGTTTGCCATTTTGTCAGAAGCGAGAAGGGAATGGCAAACCACTTCAGTATCCTTGCTTTGACAATTCCATCAATGGTATGAAAAGGCAAAAAAATTATAACACCAGAAGATGAGCCCCCCAGTCCATAGATGTCTAATATGCTACTGGGGCAGAGGGGAGATATAGCTCCAGAAAGAATGAAGAGACTGGTCCAAAGTGGAAATGACATCCAGCTGTGGATGTGTATGATGGTAAAAATAAAGTGCTGTAAAGAACACTATTGCATAGGATCCTGAAATGTCAGGTCCATGAATCAAGGTAAACTGGATGTGGTCAAGTAGCAGATGGCAAGAGTAAACATTGATATCTTAGAAATCAGTGAACTAAAATGGATGAGAATGGGCTAATTTATTTCAGATGACCATTATATCTACTACTGTGGGTAAGAATCTTTTAGAAAAAATGGAGAATACCTCATAACCAACAAAAAAAGTCCAAAATACAATACTTGGGTGCAAACTCAAAAAAGAAAGAATGAACACAGTTCCTTTCCAAGGCAAACCCATTCAACATAACAGTAATCCAAGTCTATGCCCCAACCACTAATGCTGAAGAAGTTGAAATTGAACAGTTCTATGAAGACTTCTAAGACTTTCTAGAAGTAACACCAAAAAAAAATGTCCTTTTTATCATAGGGGATAGAAATGCAAAAGTAGAAAGTTAGATAACTGGAGTAACAGGCAAGTTGGGCCTTGGAGTACAAACAAGAGAATACATGGTCGTAGCAAACACACACTTCCAACAACACAAGTGACGGTTCTACACATGGACATCACCAGATGGTCAACACCTAAATCAGATTGATTATGTTTTTGGCAGCCAAAGATGGAAAAGCTCTATACAGTTAGCAGAAAAAAGACATGGAAGTGACTGTGGCTCAGATCATGAACTCTTAATTGTAAAATTCAGACTTAAACTGAAGAAAGTAGGGAAAACCACTAGGCCTCTCAGACATGACCTAAATAAAATCCTTTATGATTATACAGTGGAAGTGACAAATTACAGGGATTAGATCTAATAGGCAGAGTGCCTGAAGAACTACAGACAGAGGTTCTTAATTTTGTACAGGATGTGGTGACCAAAAACACCCTAAAGAAAAAGAAATGCAAGAAGGTTAAATGGTTGTCTGGGGATATCTTATAAATAGCTGAGAAAAGAAGAGAAGTGAAAGAGAAAGGAGAAAATATACCCAAATGAATGCAGAGTTCCAGACAATAGCAAGGTGATATAAAAAGGCTTTCTCACCTGAACACTGTGAAGAAATAAAAGGAAACAATAGAATGTGAAAGACTAGAGATCTCTTTGAGAACATTGGAGATATCAAGGGCACATTTCATGCAAAGATGGGCACAATAAAAGACAGAAATGACAAGGACCTAACAGAAGAAGAAAATACTAAGAAGAGCTGGCAAGAATACACAAAGAAATTGTACAAAGAAGATCTTAATGATACTTTTAACCATGATGGGTGTGATCAGTCATTTAGAGCCAAACACCTTGGAGTGTGAAATTAAGTGGACCTTAGGAAGCATTACAATAATCAAAGCTAGTGGAGCTGATGGAATTCCAGCTGAGTTCTTTCAAATTCTAAAAGATAATTTTGGTAAAGGGCTACACTCAATATGCCAGCTAATTTGGAAAACTCAGCAAGGGCCACGGGACTGGAAAAAGTCAGTTTTCATTCCAATCCAAAAGAAAGGCAATGCAAAAGAATGTTAAAACTATAGCACAATTGTGCTTATTTCACATGCTAGAAAGGTAATGCTCAAAAATCCTTCTAGATAGGCTCTGCAGTACAAGAACCAAGAACTCCCAGATGTACAAACTGGATTTAGAAAAGGTAGAGGAATTAGAAATCAAATTGCCAGCAATCATTGAATCATACAGAAAGCAACGTAATTCCAAATAGCACATCTACTTTGGTTTCATTGACTACACTAAAGCCTTTGATTGTGTGGACCACGAAAATAGCCGCTTGATGAGGATGAAAGAGGAGGGTGAAAAAGCTGGTCTAAAATTAAACATTCAAAAAGTTAACATCCTGACACCCAGTCCCATCACTTCATGGAAAATAGATGGGGGGAAAATGGAAACAGTGGCATATTTTATTTACTTGGGCTCCAAAAATCAGTGAGGACAGTGACAGCAGCCATGAAATTAAAAGACACTTGCTCCTTGGAAGAAAAGTTATGACAAAACTAGACAGCAAATTAAAAAGTAGAGACATCACTTTGCCAACAATAGTCCATATACTCAAAGCTGTGTTTTTTCTAGTCATCATGTTTGAATGTGAGAGTTGGAACATAAAGAAAGCTGAGCACCCAAGAATTGATGCTTTCAAACTATGGTGCTAGAAAGACTTGAGAGTCCCTGGGACTGCAAGGAGATCAAACCAGTCAATCGTAAAGGAAATCAGTCTTGAATATTCATTGGAAGGACTGATGCTGAAGCTGAAACTCCAGTACTTTGGCCACCTGATGCAAAGAACTGACTTATTTGAAAAGACCCTGATGCTAGGAAGGATTGAAGGTGGGAGGATAAGGGGAGAACAGAGGATGAGATGGCTGGATGGCATCACCAACTCGATGGACATGAGTTTGAGTATGTTGGACACGACTGAGAGACTGGACTGAACTGAATGAACTCTGCATGTACGTTTAATAAGCAGGGTGACAATATACAGCCTTGAAGTACTCCTTTCCCAATTTGGAACCAGTCTGTTGTTCCACGTCCAGTTCTAACTGTTGCTTCTTGACCTGCATACAGATTTCTCAGGAGGCAGGTAAGGTTGTCGGGTATTCCCATCTCTTAAAGAATTTTCCACAGTTTGTTGTGATCCACAAGTCAAAGGCTTTGCCATAGGCAATAAAAAAGAAATAGATGTTTTTCTGGAACTCTCCTGCTTTTGCAATGATCCAGCAGATGTTGGCAATTTGATCTCTGGTTCCTCTGCCTTTTCTAAATCCAACTTGAACATCTGGAAGTTCACGGTTCACATACTGTTGAAGCCTGGCTTGAAAATTTTGAGCATTACTTTCCTAGCATGTGAGATGAGTACAATTGAGTGGTAGTTTAAACATTCTTTGGCATCGCCCTTCTTTGGGATTAGAATGAAAACTGACCTTTTCCAGTCCTGTGGCCACTGCTGAGTTTTCCAAATTTGCTTTCCAAATTTCCAAACACTTTCACAGCATCATCTTTTAGCATTTGAAATAGCTCAACTGGAATTCCATCACCTCCCCTAGTCTTGTTCATAATGATGCTTTCTAAAGGCCACTTGACTTCACATTCCAGGATGTCTGGCTCTAGGTGAGTGATCACACCATCATGATTATCTGGGTCATGAAGATCTTTTTTTGTATAGTTCCTCTGTGTATTCTTGCCACCTCTTCTTAATATCTTCTGTTTCTGTTGGGTCCATACTATTTCTGTCCTTTACTGTGTCCATCTTTGCATGAAATGTTCCCTTGGTATCTTCAATTTTCTTGAAGAGATCTCTAGTCATTCCCATTCTTTTGTTTTCCTCTATTTCTTTGCACTGCTTACTGAGGAAGACTTTCTCTTGTCTCCTTGCTATTCTTTGGAACTCTGCATTCAAATGGGTATATCTTTCCTTTTCTCCTTTGCCTTTAGTGTCTCCTCTTTTCTCAGGTATTTGTAAGGCCTCCTCAGACAACCTTTTGTCTTTTTGCATTTCTTTTTCTTGGGGATGGTCTTGATCACTGACTCCTGTACAATGTCACGTACCTCCATCCATAGTTCTTCAAGTGCTCTGTGTATATATCAGATCTGATTTTTGAATCTGTTTGTCACTTCCGCTCTATCATCATAAGGGATTTGATTTAGGTATCAGGTGTGATTAAAATAAGGACTGGCTGCACCAAGATCTAGAATTCTGGTTTCAAACATCTAAATAAATGGTTAAAAATCTGGAAATATATTTGGGGAATAAGGACAAAATAATATACTATAAAGTGTGCAAAATATAGAGACCCTGATGGTGGAAGAGACTGAAGGCAAGAGGAGAAGGGAGCAACAGAAAATGAGATAAATGACTCAATGGACACAAATTTTATGTAAATGCTCATTTCATTAGCACATATTAAATGTTTTTATACCTAGTTCAGATGGGTTAAGAGTGGCTTGTGAAGCAACTGGCAGCAAATGGTGATACTGAAACTATCCAGGGAGAGCAAGGGAGAGAGACTGTGTAACAGTTGCTGTTATAGATTCACTGTATGGAAAAATATTTTCCAGAATTATGAATTAATTAACAGCCTATATTTCTTTTTCAAATTTGTGAACCCTATAATGAAGGACTGCAATGCATTTTCCATAGCTTTTGTTTCTTTAAAATTGTTGCTTTCTAAAGTTCTTTTGTTCTCACATTTCTTGGAGAACCCAACTACTGATCAGTAGAGTTTCACCCAAGAAATAGTAATATTTGAACATTTCTGAATTTTTTCCATATTGCTTTGTTCCTTGTTATATTTATACCTTTAATTTTGAAGGATTGCTGGTGCTTGTATCACTGCAAACAATCAGTACCCAGTAATTGTGTAACACATAATGATACTTACTGTACAACAAAGCCTGAGTTTTTATCAACTGTAAACCCCTGGAGCTAGGTGTCTCCCTCCTAATCTATTCATCTATACCATGGCCTTTTCTCTTCACACTCAGCAGATTCATAAGGTTATTTGCCTTTAGCAATTTTACTTGCTTACAGTATGAAACGATGAAGGTTGATAAAAGGAGAGATTATATTTTAAAAAAGTAATAAAGAAAGAACAGGGAAGCAAAGCTAAAAGAAACAGCTGCTCTAATTTATTTCTCTGTGAGGGTCTCAGGGCTCCTCAAGTGTTTTCCTGTTTTGGCTCTTCAAATCCAGCCTAAGCTAAAACGAAGACATATGATAGATGTTGTTACACATACACACAATTCCCAAAGGCCCCAGTAGGGTAAAGGACAAAAGGAAGCAAAACGAAAAGAAGATAAAACTGGAGAGCTGAGTCTGATCCCTGGGCTGGGAGGATCCCCTGGAGGAGGAAATGACAACCCAATCCAGTGTTCTTGCCTGGAGAATTCCATAGACAGAGGAGCCTGGCAGGCTACAGTCCAAGGGGTCACAAAGAGTCGGACATGACTGAGCAACTTTCACTCACTTACTCAGTGTTTAGTGAAGGGCAGGGAAGTCTGGTGTGCTGCTGTCTATGAGGTCACAAAGTGTTTGACATGACTGAGTGACTGAACAACAAAGACAAGTTTAAGATGGTGAGTAGGCCACTGAATATATGATTCTGAAATTCAGTAGGAAATTTATTTAAAGCCATTGCTTTCTTGTATTTCACAGGCAGTGGCATTAGATACAGAATATAAGCAAGCATAGCCCAAGAGATAACCATTATTTATAGAGATCAGGAAGACACATAAAAAAAAAAAAAAAGAGAGAGAAGATTCATTTAGGAGGATGAGAAAAAGCACCATGTTTCAAAAAAAATTTTTTTATATTTGTTTATTAATTAAACAAAAACTACAATGAAAAATGGCATCATGAAAAATTACTTAGCACAATAAAGGAAAACAACAATAATAAAAATTTTCACTCTTGGTTATATCTTAGACATCTTGGTTACATATTCCAAACATTTAATTGTTTAAACTGGCAACAGAATGTAAATATGATTTCTAAAGCTGTTCAACATCAGACTCCAACAACATTGGTGTTGCAAGAGTATGATCCAAACATTTCCTTTTTCATATTTAAACGTTAAGAAAGAAGAATACAATGGCTAAAAACAAGATATGATTGTAAATTAGATAGTGTCAAGGAAAAAGTTTGACATTTGAAAATATATCAAGGATAAGTGAAGTATGATGATACATGGAATGTAAAATAGTAGGCATTTACATAACTTAAAATACATTGCCTATTCCAAGAAGATATGAATTGACTGATTTTCCAAATAACAAGGTACTTTAAAAAATTCCCCCAAATTTTTTCTTTGTAAGAAAATTGAGCAAAAAATGAATGTATAAAATATACTAACTCATTCTACTTGGAGAATGAAGTGGCAATCCATTCCAGTATTCTTGCTGGGCTCCAGTCAATGGGGTGGCTAAAAGGTTGGACACCATTTCACAACTAAACAGCAACAACAGCAAACTCATTTTAAGGTATTCCTCAAATAAGAATTTTTAAAATAAGTAGTCTCCATCAAAGTTCCAGGTTGCAAGATTCACACTTAATCTGTAAGTTTTAAATAATAATGATAACAAAATACATATGTAATTATTTTTATTCTAACTACCTTCTGGCTATTGACAGCCTGAAAAACATGCTGGGAAAAAATAATTCTGAAAAGTTTTATAAAGAGCTGTTATTGAAAGGGCTGCTTCTGGAACAGCTTAATCTGCCATCACTCAAAAATCAAAATTTTCTGAATCATTTCCAATTGTCTTAGGCTCAAATACTTGAGCTCCTCCCAGGCTGAGCCAGAGCAGGGAGAGGGGTAATCATCCCCATGTGTTTCTGCAGTTCAAGACAATGCTCTCCTAAAAATATCATCCTCCTTAAATGGAATAAGGGGTAGCAGAGAAAGGGATTTAGGATTTGATTGATGGATAGTCAAAAAATTCCAAATGTCTTCTGCAATCATTCAGATAGAAGAGAGATGCATATACATAATTTAATATCAATCATGGAGGGCTAAGTTATAATTTAGCAACAATAATAGCAAAAAATAAAACAAAGTCCTATTTCTCATGTATAATTTTTCCAGTCGTTTTACTGTAAGGATCTAGGCTTTTGGAGTGCTCATTATGTGGAATATTATCAATCACTATGGAAGACATTATGCTTAATATAAAAGACTGATAATAGTAAGAATATAAATTATATTTTATTTTGAAAATGATTAAAACAAAAATATTTTAAATCTTTTTTCCCTTCAAACCAATGCCTTGGAAGAGTAAATTCAGAATATTAAATTTCAATTTTTTCAAAGGAAATAAAGATTGTAGTGATAACTTTATCTTTCTATTTTGTTATTTTATAAAGACAGCATTTTAAGTTAAAGATTGTGAAATTCAGTTAAAAAATAGAAAATCTCTAGCGAATTAAAAAAATTAATGGCCATATTTCTTATGGTGTCATCTATAGATCACCTGTCTCAATAAACTTTTACCATTTAAACTTGCATATTAATGGGCCCTGAAGATGGTGACTGAACTATTGAAATTAAAAGATGTTTGCTCCTTGGAAGGAAAGCTGTGACAAACCTAGACAGTGTATTAAAAAGCAAAGACATTATTTTGCCAACAAACCTCCATATAGTCAAAGTTATGTTTATTTCAGTAGCCATGTACGAATGTGAGAGTTTGACCATAAAGAATTCTGAGCATTGAAGAACTGATGCCTTGGAATTGTGATGCTGGAGAAGGCTTGAGAGTCTCTTGGACTGAAAAGAGATCAAACCAGTCAATCTTAGAGGAAATAAGCCCTGAATATTCATTGGAAGGACTCATGCTGAAGCTGAAACTGTAATATTTTGGCCACCTGATGCAAAGAACTGACTCATTGAAAAAGACTGATGCTGGGAAGATTGAAGACAAAAGGAGAAGGAAGCAGCAGAAGATTAGATGCTTAAATAGCATCACTGACTCAATGGACATGAATCTGAGCAAACTCTGGGAGACAGTGAAGGACATGGAAATTGACATGCTGCAATCCATGAGGTCACAAAGAGTAGGACAGGACTTAACGACTGAACGACAACATTCATGAGCCCAATTCTAGAACTAGTTAATCATATTTCTCTAGGAATCTGCATTTTTGACAAGCTGTCTAGATAATTCTTAAAGTGACTGAAATCAGTTTAAGAAATTCCCTTTAGGTGATTCATTTAATTTGAACATTTGTAGGATGAGTTATAGAGTATTTATACCTGTCATCAGGAAATGATATCTATTACCAATGCCATCATTTTTTAAAAGGCTATTTTTTAGGGAGCAATTTTATGTTCACAGCAAAATTTAGAGGAAAATACAGAGATTTCCCATATTTTCCCTGCCTTCAAACATGCATACATCTATCCCCCATTATCAACATTCCTCACCAAACTGGTACATCTGTTGCAAGTGATGAACCTACATTGATATATATCATAATCACCCAAAGACCATAGATTATTCTAGAGTTCATTCTTTTTCTGGGTGTTGTACATTTTTTTTTTTTTTAAGTTTTGACATCTGTATGATAGCATCTATTCATCATTATGGTACCATACTAAGTATGTTCCTGCCCAAAATATCCTCTGCCCTTTGCTTAACGCATATATATGGAATTTAGAAAGGTGGTAACAATAACCCGGTGTATGAGACAGCAAAAGAGACACTGATGTATAGAACAGTCTTATGGACTCTGTGGGAGAGGGAGAGGGTGGGAAGATTTGGGAGAATGACATTGAAACATGTAAAATATCATGTAAGAAACGAGTTGCCAGTCCAGGTTCAATGCTTATACATTCCTGCCCCTGAACCTAACCCTTTGCAACTGACTTTACTGTATCTATAGTTTTGCCTTTACCAGAGGATAACAGAGTTGAATTCATTTCATATTAATCCTCTTCAGATTAGCTTATTTCATTTAGTGTTATAAGGTTGTCTTCTTCATATCTTTTCATAATTTGATAACACATTCATTTTCAATATTAAAATATTCTGTTGCCTAAATTTATCTAAAACTCTTTATCTAATCATCTACTGAAAGATACCCTGGCTGCTTCCATTCCATCAAGTTTTGATGAACAGCAAAGATATCTTTGGAAGTAGAAACATGATGCTGGGGGGTTGCCTGGGCTTTGGATCTCTGCCTTCTAGCAAAAAAAGCCACAGTATAATGGTTAGAAGTCTTGATAACTGGTCAAACTTGGCTCTCACATTTATTAACTAATTATCTTGAAACATTTGTTTAAGCTATTTGAGCCTTTGTTGCTTGGTCTGAAAAATGAAGAAAATATCATATTACCTCCTGTGGTTCTTTGAGAATTAAATAAGATTATTCCTGTATTGCTAACAAGACCAGGAGCTGACTGTGGCTCAGATCATGAACTCCTTACTGCTAATTCAGACTGAAATTGAAGAAAGTGGGGAAAACCACTAGACCATTCAGGTATGACCTAAATCAAATTCCTTATGATTATACAGTGGAAGTGAGAAGTAGATTTAAGGGACTTGATCTGATAGAGTGACTGATGAACTATGGATGGAAGTTCGTGACATTTTACAGGAGACAGGGATCAAGAGCATCCCCTAGAAAAAGAAATGCAAAAAGGCAAAATGGCTGTCTGAGGAAGCCTAACAAATAGCTGTGAAAAGAAGAGAAGTGAAAAGCAAAGGAGAAAAGGAAAGACATAAGTATCTGAATGCAGAGTTCCAAAGAATATCAAGGAGAGATAAGAAAGTCTTCACAGTGATCAATGGAAATAAATAAAGGAAAACAATAGAATGGAAAAGACAAGAGATCTCTTCAAGAAAATTAGAGATACCAAGGGAACATTTCATGCAAAGAAGGGCTCAATAAAGGACAGAAATGGTAGGGACTTAACAGAAGCAGAAGTTATTAAGAGGTGGCAAGAATACACAGAAGAACTATACAAAAAAGATCTTCATGACTCAGATAATCACAATGATGTGAGCACTCACCTAGAGCCAGACATCCTGGAATGTGAATTCAAGTGGGCCTTAGGAAGCATCACTATGAACAAAGCTAGTGGAGGTGATGATGGAATTCCAGTTGAGCTATTTTAAATCCTAAAAGTGATGCTGTGAAAGTGCTGCACTGAATATGCCAGCAAATTTGGAAAACTCAGCAGTGGCCACAGGACTGGAAAAGGTCAGTTTCCACTCCAATCCCAAAGAAAGATAATGCCAAAGAATGCTCAAACTACTGCTCAGATGCACTCATCTCACATGCTAGGAAAGTAATGCTCAAAATTCTTCAAGCAAGGCTTCAACACTATGTGAACCATGAACTTCCAGATGTTCAAGTTGGATTTAGAAAAGGCAGAGGAACCAGAGAGCAAATTGCCGACATCCTTTGGATCATTAAAAAAGCAGGGGAGTTCCAGAAAAACATCTATTACTGCTTTATTGACTATGCCAAAGCCTTTTACTGTATGGATCATAATAAACTGTGGACAATTCTGAAAGAGATGGGAATACCAGACCACCAGAACTGCCTCTTGAGAAACCTGTACGCAGGTCAGGAAGCAACAGTTAGAACTGGACGTGGAATAACAGACTGGTTCCAAATAGGAAAAGGAGTACGTCAAGGCTGTATATTGTCACCCTGCTTACTTAAATTATATGCAGAGTACATCATGAGAAACGCTGGGCTGGAAGAAGCACCAGCTGGAATCAAGATTGCTGGAAGAAATATCAACAACCTCTGATACGTAGATGACACCACCCTTATGGCAGAAAGTGAAGAACTAAAGAGCCTCTTGATGAAAGTGAAAGAGGAGAGTGAAAAAGTTGCTTAAAACTCAACATTTAGAAAACGAAGATCATGGCATCTTGTCCCATCACTTCATGGCAAATAGATGGGAAAACGGTGGAAACAGTGTCAGACTTTACTTTTTTGGGCTCCAAAACCACTGCAGATGGTGATTGCACCCATTAAATTAAAAGACCCTGACACCTTGGAAGGAAAATTATGACCAGTTTAGACAGCGTATTAAAAAGCAGAGACATTACTTTGTCAACAAAGATCCACCTAGTGAAAGCTATGATTTTTCCAGTTGTCAAGTATGGATGTGAGTGTTGGACTATAAAGAAAGCTAAGCTCTGAAGAATTTATGCTTTTGAACTGTGGTGTTGGAGAAGACTCTTGAGAGTCCCTTTTACTGCAAAGAGATCAAACCAGTCCATCCTATAGGAGATCAGTCTTGGGTGTTCATTAGAAGGACTGATGTTGAAGCTGAGCTGATGCGAAGAGCTGACTCAAATGAAAAGACCCTCATGCTGGGAAAGATTGAGGGCAGGGGGAGAAGGGGATGAGATAGGATGAGATGGTTGGGTGGCATCACCGACTCAATGGACATGAGTTTGGTTGAAATCCAGGAGTCGGTGATGGACAGGGAGACCTGGCTTGTTGCAGTTCATGGGGTCACAAAAAGTCAGACACGACTGAGCAACTGAACTAAACTGAACTGAATTGATTGTTTAGAAAGCTTGCCATTAAGATCTCATGCCTTTTTTAATATCATTTATTATAGAACTATCATTAATATTTTCATCAACTGTGGTTCCATAGTTAAATATAACCTCTGCATTTATAGCAAGTATTTTCCTGTTTACACTAACTTGAGTGCCAATAAATGAACATCTGTGATCATTTAAGCCAGAATAAGCCTGTTAGACCATTGGTGTTGGAATTAGTTTGTTGTTTCTACTCCTTCTGCTATTATTTTATCATTTTATCTTTTTAATATGCACTCCCAGTAGATCAAGCTTTTAGGTTGTAACTGCTTTATTTCCGCAAAAACTGTGGATAATCTCTTACACAGATATGTAGCACATTTCCTAATACACACAATTTCAAAATAATTAATTATCATTTAGTCTTTGCGTGATTCTCATGATGAGAACTGGTAAAGTTATTAAAAGAAACTAACTACATGTTGAATGAGAAGATAAAAATCTCATGACAATATAAGTGTTGCCAAATCTTTCTTCTTATATTTATTAATTTAAAAGAAACAATATATCCCAACTTTTAGACATTTTTCTAACTAACATTTTAGTAGATGATAAACTCAAAGTCATTTCATTAATATGAGTTTAGATGAAAATTTAGAAGTTATTTTTGTAAGGAAATATTTTTTACTTAATCATAAAAATGTTTTAGAACACACAGTTATTGACTTATCTAAACAAGTGTAATGCTTTCATTTCCAGTTGTCAGGAATGTTAAACAAAATTTTCTATAAATCCTATTATATTAAAAATTTTAGTATAATTTTCCATTTGATGTATCCATTTTAAAGGATACTAGTGACCTGTATCTATATTATAGCTGCCATATTCTGATACTACACAATGAAAATGATGGACCTCTATACTTCCTAAGCTACTTTGTCATATGTTGACAGTATTGAGCAATAAAGTAGTATAACAAACAATGATATGGAGTTCACAGATGCTTATCACTCTGAACAAGACAGATTTATGGCAATATCCTTCTTAGAAGACAGCAAAACCACTTGAAGTGTGTGTGTGTATATATATATATATATATATATATAATTCAGTAATGAATTTTTTTCAATCATTTCATGTAAAAGTAATCCCTAGGAAGGTATCCATTTAAAGGGCAAACTCTAATAAAGGAGTGAAGCTGCTTCAGCTGATATATGTATGTATATATGATTTAATTGTGATTGAGGAGCATAGATCTGATAGAACAAAATCTGCAAATATCTCTATATTGCACGGCCAGACCTACTCCTAGGTTAAGTCAGAATAAGGCATGCATATTCTAAAGGAATCATAATCTGCAGGTTAACCCAGCAATGTTTTCTTGTTTGCTTTTAAAATTTTTATTTTTTTAATAATATGTATTTTAAAAACTGAATTCAAATAGTTCAGTTTTGATCAGTTGTTATTTGCCCAGGGGTGAGCCAGTAGTCATTCTATTGTACAGAAATGAATTTGCACATCAGTGAGGATTCACACCTGGTTAGGTAGTCAAGCCAGATTTTGCCCCAAAAAAGAAAAGAAAGTTGTCACTTTTTGAAACTGTTCCTCCTGTTTGAGTCTGAATCTGAATCAGGGAACTAATAAAGGGTACCTGAAAATGTCCAAGAAGTGACTTACTTGACTATATGTGCTAATGTTGGCATTTAAAATGAGTGCCCCCATCCTCCAAAAAAGAAAGATAAAAAGAAGTAAAATAATGAGTATCCATATTTTGCATTTAATATAGTGCAATTAATTCAAAACATATTTAGAGACAAATTTTTTCTTTTCATTCCTTATCCCCATAATGTTAACCTAAATTGCTAAAAATAATGTTCCTCTAATGGGTAAGAGCTTATGTGTAAAGTTAATTTATAGCTGTAAATTTTCCAATACCACTCTGTTTTTTCTATGTAAATTAAAAAAAAAAAAAAAAAACTTTGGTATGGAGAGGCTTGCCGGGGTCCAGCCCCTGCTGATCCAGGGTATTCGAAGCGGGGACGGCATCGGCGACCTATTTATTTAAATATTTTATCAAAGATATAAAGAGTAATAGGATGAGGATAGCTCAGTAGGAAAATTCAGTGGAGAAAAGAGGCTGAGTAGCTTGGTTTATGCGGGAGACCAATAAAACTTCAAGACAAGAAGTTTGCACCACTTAACGTAGGCCACAGGCGTCCTTCCATTCTCCCGAAGGAGAGGAGACAGTGAGGCCTCCCCGGTCAGATCTTAGAAGCCCAGGCATAATTAGTAAGCATGGCGGGTTCCGCGCTCCAGATGGAGACTCAACCAGAGTAAGAGAGAGAGAGCGACATGGGGAGACCAGTCTTTCGAGGAACTGATCCCCATTCTTTATTTTCCAGAGTCTGTTTTTATACACTGAGATATTATGCAAAAGTCACGCGGGGTCAGCAGTCCTGACTTTTATCAAAGTCAGGTGCTTCATACAAATGTATACAGAGGTCTTAGGGGTGTTACATCATCTTCTGGCCAGGGGGGCCTGCTGACAATTTATGACCCTCTCCTTGTGACAACGGTCAGTCAACCAGGACACTTATTTCTCCAGGGGTGATTATTCTTAAAACAGACACTACCCAAATAAAGTTACATTCCTATAGGGTGAGGATGTAGTGGGTTTTAGTTAAGGAAAGAATTTACTTAGCCTAAGGTCTAACGTGATTAATATCAAAGGTTAATACTTATTTCTTCTATATATTCATTAATGTGTGTAAGGGCAGGGGATATGGAGACTTAGCAACAAACATTGGCTCAACAAATGAAAAACCCTTCACCAATACAATTTCTAATCAGCCCATTATACTTATACTAATAGTTTTCTAACTTTTCTAAAGAACCTGTTTTTAGAAGGTTTAAAGCATCTCATGCCTCTCACGGTTGGGAGGCTGTGAGCAATCACATGTGGCCGGACAAGCCTGTCAGGCAGGCTAGAGAACCTTCAGAGGAGTTTGTAGGTTGAAACACTCCTATCACGCCCAGGAATTATTATTAACTGGAGCTCTAAGTTAATTCCTTCTCCAAAAGAGGTGGTGGGGGACAGCCCCCCGTAAAGTCAAAGGTGTAGGTGAGAGCACAAAGTAGTAAAGTAGGCAGGCTCTGGTTATGGGGATAGATGCTCAAGGATTTCCAGGGGGACTCCTGAGGCTTGATCCCGCCTTTGCGTATGTCGAGCCTCCTTCCTCATGACCTTTGCCATGGGCGGAGTACCTCACTCTGGCCCCCAACAGAGGCTGTCTTAGAAAATATCATTTCAAAAAAGAAAGGGAGGCTATTTCAATAGTCGAAGAGAGATTATGGGAGTAGGAAAAACCTTTGACTATGGGATCTGCAACTATCACAGATGTCAGTCAGGAGAGAAGTTTTCTTTTACAGGGAGAAGTAAACAAGGCTAGTAAGAATCAGACACAGACAAATGATAAGGACATGTCTTTCTTTTTGTCTGCCAATTTTAGGGAAAGGCAATAAAAGGAAGGGTGTTCCATGTTCAGTGCTTACTCAGACTGAGCATGGACTAGAGTTCAAAGAACTAGAAGAAAAGTCTGACTAAAGTTTGGTAACATAATAATGGTGAATGCTTTTCCTGACGGATCAGTGAGTACAAACTCTTCAGTTAATAATTTATAAGCAAAGAATGGGAATTTGGAGGACGATGTCTGACATTGTCATAAGTAATTAAGCAGGAGGACAGAAACATCCATTAATCCTATCTAAACCACAGGAAAGATGATGATTTTTTGCATTAAGCCATTTTTCAGAATACTAACGTGTGGAGGACTTCAGAAAAGTCACTTTACCATTGCTGTATTCCAGGAGCTCAGGATTTGCATAATGTTTGTCTTCTCCCAGGCCTCTATACTTTCCAATCATAGTCTCTTCTCCATTTATAGCATATAATTTGTACACTATAGATAATGGAATTTATAATATAATTTCTATATATACCATTTTAGTATACTTTTGTCTTTTAGTAATAAAATTAGTCTATAATTTTCAGAAATGTTTTAAGAGCACTAGAAAGATGGTGACTCTACTTCTCAACTTTCTCTAATGCCTCCACACTTTTTGTCTCTCACCTCTATGTGTTAGATTTGACCAACAATTCTCTCACTAGTCTCATTGCAATGGCTTCTTTAGTATTCTCCCTGGCCCTCAATCCTCTCATGTATCCTAAGGTTAAAGTTATATTTTGAAATGCAAAAACTTCCATGCAATCTCATGGCCTAAAACAACTTAATGACTCCTATGCATGACAATATAAAATCCAAGTCCTTCTGAATTATATAATTAATTATTTCAGACATGGCCCATTTCAAGATTTCCAGTCTCCTCCTTCTGCAGGTTTCTCCTGCAAACCTGCAGATTGCATTCTGGGCACCACTATGTAACAAAATATTGCAAGTAATCTTTGAACATGTGAAATCCTTCTGTTAATTCAGCATTTAGTATTCATCTGCCTCGTTAATATAATGATTTCCTGTCTCATGGAAAATTCCTGTGGTTCTTTTGAACTTGGTTTAAATTTCATCTCATTTGCAAGCCTTGTGTGGACTGTTCCATGATTTTTATAGGTTTCTTCTTTATTCTCACATCACTTTGAGATCAACTATCATTAAAATAATTTTCTTCCTGTATTCAAGAAATTCTAAGTGCTGTACATTAATTTCAGAAATTATGTCTTTTTGTTTATTTCTATATTATAAGAGAATTGTCAATACAAAGTAGGAAATCAAGAGATATCTGGAGTAACAGGCAAGTTTGGCCTAGGAATGCCAAGTGAAGCAGGGCAAAGGCTAACAGGGTTTTGCCAAGAGAACGTATTGGATGTAACAAACACCCACTTGCAGCAACACAAAAGATGACACTACACAAGGACATCACAAAATGGTCAATACCAAAATCAGATCGATGGTATATTCTTTGCAATCGAAGATTGAGAAGTGCTATACTATCTGAAAAAAACAATACCTGGAACTGACTGTAGCTCAGATCATGAACACCTTATTGCAAAATTCAGACTTAAATTGAAGAATGTAGGGAAAACGAGTAGGCCATTCAGGTATGACCTTAATCAAATTGCTTATGATTATACAGTGGAAGTGACAAATAGATTAATGGGATTAGATCTGACAGATGCCTGAAGAACTGTGGGCAGAGGTTCCTAACACTATACAGGAAACGGTGAGCAAAACCATTGAGAGAGTTAAAACTTAGTCAGGCAGTCCATGGCATTTTAAGGAGGAGGTGAACATTTTCACTCATGCTTGCCTTAAGCCTTCTGCGACAATGAATCTTGCCCAAGGACTGGCCTTTCTTTAGGTCTGGAACTAATGAATATACAGCAGTAATATATCTTACTCATGGAAAATGCTTTTCATAGATCACATTATGTTTTCTCAGCCTCTATGTTAATGATTACAATTGTAACGAATCTTGCCTATGAACTTGTTTCTCAACAATACATCTCACCCAGAGGCACGTTGCCTGGAACCTGGTCTCCTTGGTTAATCTCATGCTGAAGTTGTCTCAGGATATATGCTTTGGGAAAGGGTTTGGTGGAACTCTTGCAAACTTGAGGTATTCTTTTTATCTATTTTCAGCGGCCATTTGAAAAGTATATAATGCCTTACTTAAACTAGTAAGGCAGGTACTCTTCTACCCTCTTCCAGTGCCTTTTGCTGGAGGTGTTCTCTAACCTTTTCACTCTAATAAACTTTGTTACACAAAGCTCTATGTGACTGAGACTGCGTCTTTTGGATTCCAGAGTGAAATTTTCTGCTTTGGAGACCACGGATACTGGCACTGTTCACTGTAAGCTATTAACATGTCCAAGAAAAAGAAATGAGAAAAGGAAAAATGGTTGTTTAAGGAGGCCTTACAAATAGCTGAGAAAAGAAAAAAAGTGAAAGGCAAAGGAGAAAAGGAAAGATATACCTAACTGAATGCAGTGTTCTAAAGAATATCAAGGTGAGATAAGAAACCCTTCTTAAATGAACAATGCAAAGAAACAGAGGAAAATAATAGAATGGGAAAGACCAGAAATCTCTTCAAGAAAATTAGGGATACCAAGGGAACATTTCACACAAACATGGGCACAAAAAAGGACAGAAACGATATGGACCTAACTGAAGCAGAAGATATTAATAGGTGGCAAGAATACACAGAAAAGCTGTACTAAAAAAAGGTCACAATGACCTGGATAGCCACGATGATGTGATCACTCACCTAAAGATAGACATCCTGGATTGTGAAGTCAATTGGGTCTTCAGAAGCACTAGTAGGAACAAAGCTAGTGGAGGTGATGGAATCCCAGTTGAGCTATTTCAAATCCTAAAAGATGATGCTGTTAAAAATGCTACACTCAATATGCCCACCAGTTTGGAAAACTCAGCAGTGGCTATAGGACTGGAAAAGGTCAATTTTCATCCCAATCCCAAAGGAGGGCAACACCAAAGAATGCTCAAACTATAGCACAATTGTGCTCCTTTTACATACTAGTAAGATAATGCTCAAAATCCTTCAAGCTAGGTTTCAGCAGTACTTGAATTGAGAAACTCCAGATGTACAACTGGATTTAGAAAAAACAGAGGAACCAGAGATCAAATTGTCAACATCTGTTGAATCATATAAAAAGCAAGAGGATTCCAGAAAGCATCTACTTCTGCCTCATTGACTATTCCAAAGCATTTGACTGTGAATCAGCACAAACTGGAAAATTCCTAAAGAGATGGGAATACCAGACCATCTTATCCGCCTCCTGAGAAACTTGTATGTAGGTCAAAAAGTAACAGTTAGAACCAGATATGGAAGAAAGAAGTAGTTCAAAATTGGGACAGGAGTATATCAAAGTTGTATATTGTCACCCTGCTTATTTAACTTATATGTAGAAAACATCACACAAAATGCTGGGCTGCATGAAGCACAAGCTGAAATCAAGATTGCTGGGAGAAATACCAATAACCTCAGATATCCAAAGACACTACCCTAATGGCAGAAAGTGAAGAGGACCTAAAGTCTCTTGATGAATGTGAAAGAGGATGGTGAAAAAGCTGGCTTAAAACTCAACATTCAAAAAACTAAGATCATGGCATCCAGTCCCATCACTTCAAGGCAAATAGATGGGAAAATAATGGAAACAGTGACAGACTTAATTTTCTTGTGCTCCAAAATCACTGTTGATGGAGGCTGCAGACATGAAATTAAAAGGCAATAGATCCTTGGAAGAAAATCTATGGTAAACCTAGACAGGTTGTTGAAAGGCAGAGACATATCTTTACTAACAAAGTCCATATAATCAAAGCTACATTTTTTTTTTTCAGTCGTTATGTGTAAATGTGAGATTTAGAACATAAACAAAGCTGAGCACTGAAAAAATGAGCTTTCTAATTGTGGTACTGGCTAAGCCTCTTGAGGGTCCCTTGGACATCAAGGAGATCAAACCACTCAGTCCTTAAGGAAATCAATCCTAGATATTCATTGGAAGGACTGATGCTGAAACTGAAGCTCCAATATTTTGGCCACCTAATGAGAAGAGTCAACTCATTGAAAAAGACCCTGATGCTGGGAAAGACTGAGGACAAGAAGAGAAGATGGTGACAGAGGCTGGGATAATTGAATGGCATCATCAACTCAACGGACACAAGTTTGAGCAAACTCCAGGAAATAGTGAAGCACAGAGAAGACTGGCCTGCTGCAGTCCATGGGATTGCAAAGAATTAGATACACCTGAGTGAATGAACAACAATTGAAAATCAATCCATATGTCATTTTTATAATGAAGGAAGATGTAAAACTCTCTTTAGAAACAGGGAAAATAATAAAGGTCATCCAGAAGAAAAGTTCAATTTTCCCTGAAGATTATCAGAAATTGATATTTTACAGCTTCCCCAAATATGACAGTTTTATAGTGTAGACAGAAAAAAATAATAATAATCTGTATTATGCCCAGACAAATTATTTTCTTTTTAAATTTTCAGTTGCATGAAAATTGAGAGTGCCTATGGGGAATGCTCATAATCACAAAAATAAAAATAAAAAACAACTTATTATTAACCTTTCATTTTTTTTAATTCTATACTTACTCCCATTTTCATTCCTCACAATTTTATTGACTACTATTTTAAGCTTTTTGGTCTCCACATCTCATGTACATTTTTAAAGGATGTTTCTAAAAACCTCAGTTTAGCACACTTGTATTATTTTGACTAATGAAGACTGATTCAGAAATACTAGTGTCAAATCTTTGAAATGTCACCAAAGTCATTGTTTTTTAATGACTATGAAATGAAAAATTTGCTCTGCAAAACAATTTTTCTTCACCTGTGTTTCAATAAATCACTATTCTACTTTGACCTATCTTTTCATGTCATGTGTAAATTATATTTTGCTCCTGAATTCTATCCATTTTCATTGGTCATGTTGAAATTACATAGTGACTTTGTAGTCGCACTTATTAAATTTATATTATAAATAGGAAACTTCATTCTGTGATATAGATCTTAATCAATTTCCAACAAAATGCAATTTGAGAAAATATGCTTATCACTGAGAGATACAGTGAAGATAATAGATCCCCTTTACTAATAAGAAAAATGAAAATACAAATCCTTCAAAATAAAACTACTTGTGATTCATATTAGCATTGATTATGTGACATATTGTAAACATTATGTGGATTATTTCACAACTTTATTAAAATTATGCTTTGCTTTCTCTACAATATTTTTTATAGTTACATGAAATTAATTAAATGTAATAAGTAAGTTTTTATGTTAATATTTAAATTTAAATCATCAAAATTAGTTTTTCTTCTTAATATATCTTTATCTTTTCATTAAGAATAGTGAATGATACAGTAAAAAGGAAAAATATTTATCTCTTTTGTACTTCATTTATTTTATATTGAGACGGTAACTACACGGTCATAACTTATGATAAATTTTTAAATTTATGATAGGCCTCTGGCTTCCCTGGTGGCTCAGCTATTAAAGAACCCACCTGCCAATGCAGGAGATGTGAGATGCAAATTTGATACCTTGTTTGGGAAGATCCCCTGGGGAAGGAAATTGCAACCTGCTCCAGTATTCTTGCCTGGAAAATCCCATGGATGGGGAGCCTGGTAGGCTACAGTCCATGGGGTTACAAGGAGTTGAACATGACTGAGTGTGCACACACACACACAAACACACAGGTCTCTCATGCCAAATGTGAATATATTCTTAAAGTTAGTGTTATAGCATAATTATTTCCTTTAAACATTTGAAACTGTTTTTTAAAAATGTACGGACCTCATAGAATGAGTTTGGAAGTTTACCTTCCTCTGCAATTTTCTGCCAGTACAATATTGTAAATTAATTAGCCTCCAATTAAAATAAATAAATTTAAATTAAAAATAAATGAATAAATAAAAATAAAAATGTACATGATAACAATTTATTGTTTGATAGGAAGATGTGGTGTTTAGGAAGTCATTTAGGAATTGACTGCTATTTTTAGAAGAAATAAATATGGTAATTATATTACAAGATAGAAATCATTTTATAATAGAAAATGAAAATTTTGTGGTATGTCTAAAAGGAGTCAAAATTACAGAATTAATTTTTTTCATATTTGCAGTATCATTTGTTTTATTTTATATTTACTGTCATCACAGATTGGAAAGTATTTTGCCATTTAAACAAATTTGAACAATGGAAGTATAAAGGCAGCAGCTGTAAATTGCTTTTTAAAATAGCATCATCCATGACATACACCATTCATAGACCACTCAGGTGTGACCTAAATCAAAGCCCTTAAGATTATACAGTGGAAGTGACAAATAGATTCAAAGATTAGATCTGATAGAGTGCCTAAAGAACTATGAACAGAGGTTCATGATATTATACAGGAGGCAGTGATCAAGACCATCCCCAAGAAAAAGAAATGCAAAAAGGCAAAATGGTTGTCTGAGGAGGGCTTACAGATATCTGAGAAAAGAGCAAAGGAGAAAAAGAAATACCTATCTGAATGCAGAGTTATAAGAATATCAAGGTGAAATAAGAAAGCCTTCCTCACTGATCAAAGCAAAGAAATAGAGGAAAGAATAGAATGGGAAAGACTAGAGATCTCTTCAAGAAAATTAGAGATACCAAGGGAATATTTCATGCAAAGATCAACTCAATAAAGGACACAAACAAAGTTGACGTAACAGGAGCAGAATGTGGCAAGAATACACAAAAGAACTATACAAAAAAGATTTTTAAAAACCCAGCCAACCACAATGGTGTGATCACTCACCTAGAGCCAGACATCCTGGAGTCTAAAGTCAAGTGAGTCTTAGAAGTCTTAGTCTAAGTGAGTCATAGTTCATCACTATGAACAAAGCTAGTGGAGACGATGGAATTCCAGCTGAGCTATTTCAAATCCTAAAAAATGATGCTGTTCAAGTTCTGCACTCAGTATGCCAGCAAATTTGGAAAACTCGCCAGTGGCCACAGGACTGGAAAAGGTGTTTTCATTCCAATCCCAAAGAAAGGCAATGCTAAAGAATGTTCAAATTAAAGCACAGTTGCACTCGCCTCACATGCTAGCAAAGATATACTTAAAATTCTCCAAGCCAGGCTTCAACAGTACATGAACAGTCAACTTCCAAATGTACAAGCTGGATTTTAAAAGGCAGAGGAACCAGGGATCAAATTGCCAATAGCACTTAGATTAGAGAAGAAGCAAAAAAATTCCAGACAAATATGTACATCTGCCTTATTGACTACACCAAAGATTTTGACTCTGTGGATCAAAACAAACTGTGGAAAATTCTTAAAGAGATAGGAATACCAGACCATCTTACCTGCCTTCTGAGAAATCTGTATGCAGGTCAGGAAGCAACAGTTAGAACTGGACTTGGAAAAATGGACTGGTTCCAAATTGGGAAAGGAATACTTTTAGGCTGTATATTGTCACCCTGTTTATTTAACTTATATGCAGAGTGCATCATGTGAAATGTCATGCTGAGTGAAGGACAAGCTGGAATCAAGATTTGGGAGAAATATCAATAACCTCCAATATGCAGATGACACCACCCTTAAGGCAGAAAGCAAAGAGCTACTAAAGAGCCTCTTGATGAAAGTGAAAGAGGAGAGTGAAAAAACTGGCTTAAAACTCAACATTCAAAAAACTAAGATCGTGTCATCCAGTCCCATCACTTCATGGTAAATAGATGGGGAAACAGGGAGAGACCTTATTTTCTTGGGCTCCAAAATCACTGCAGATGTTCACTACAGCCATGAAATTAAAAGACACTTTCTCCTTGGGGAAAAAAAAAAAAAAAAAACTGTGACCAACCTAGACAGCATACTAAAAAAAAGAGACTTTACTTTGCCGACAAATATCTGTCTAGTCAAAGCTATGGTTTTTCCAGTAGTCTTGTATGAGAGTGAGAGTTGAACTATAAAGAAAGCTGAGCACCAAGGAACTGATGCTTTTGAACTGTGGTGTTGGAGAAGACTCTTGAGAGTCCCCTAGACTGCAAGAAGATCAAGCCAGTCAATCGTAAAGGAAATTAGCCCTGAATATTCTTTGGAAGGACTGATGCTGAAGCTGAAGATCCAATACTTTGGCCACCTGATGGGAAGAACTGACTCATTGGGAAAGACCCTGATGCTGGGAAAGATTGAAGGCAGGAGGAGAAGGGAATGACAGAGGATGAAATAGTTGGATGGCATCACCAACTCAATGGACATGAATTTGAACAAGCTCCAGGAGTTGGTGATGGACAGAGAAATCTGGTGGGCTGCAGTCCATGGGGTTGCAAAGAGTCAGACGTGACTGAGGAACTGAACTGAACTGAACTGATAACATACAGAAACACACCAATATGTTATTTTAATGCTCTGTCACGTCCTACTCTTTGATATGCCATGGACTTTACATTCCATGGAGTTCTCCAGGCCAGAATACTGGAATGGGTACCCTTTACTTTCTTCAGGGGATCTTCCCTACCCAGGGATCAAACCCAGGTCTCCTACATTGCAAGCAGATTCTTTAGTAGCTGAGCCATTACAAAAGCCCAAGAATACTGGAGTGAAGCCTATCTCTTCTCTAGCACATATTCCCAAACCAGGAATTGAATCGGGATCTCCTGCATTGCAGGTGGATTCTTTACCAGCTGAACTGCCAGGGAATCCCAACATACACAGAGGGTAAGAATAAATCAGGGAAGCAAACTATTCATCTCAATTGTTATGTTTTCAATATGAATTTATTTTGTGCCTCCTGTAATCTGAGCAGTGTGCTGTACAGAGAGCGTAAAGGCTGAGCAATGCAAGAATTAAACACACAAGCTGTTATGGTGACATGAAATAAACATGCTACCCTTCTGAGTGGTTGGAGAAAGATTCACAGAAACGGTTTTGTTTTGCTTTTGTTGTTGTTTTTGAGAATTCAGTCATTAAATAGAAGAATTTCTGATACTATAATCAGAATCAGAACTATACTGAGAGGCTAGAAAATTACTCAAAACAGATAAAAATGAATGTGCAAACTCTTGATAATATGAAATGCCCTGATCATAGCTGAGAACACACCAGTTGCCTATCATTGAAGTGCATCAAGGAGGAACAGGGAAAACACTGTAATGAACATTAACTGCTAAGTTAAGGTATTAAAATACATTCTTCAAGTTATAAGTATCTGACTCTTGTGGTCAGATTAATGTTGTAGAAGATCAGAGAGAGATCTTGTATGGCAGAGAGAGAGCAAGGTGGTGGAAGTGTAGGTGGACATGGAGTACATCTCTCTCCACAGATACATCAGGAATACATCATCAGGCACAGAAGTGCATGCAGAACACCAGCTGAGGGTGGACAGGAGTACTGGCCAATGGAAAAGAATACATAGAACGATGCAAATTAAAAATCAAGCCCTGATCCTTTGGAGTGGGAGCACTGACTCCAACACCCTAGACTACCAGAAAACTAACTGTAGGGAGTATCAAATAGTGAGAACTCACACAAAGGAAACCACTTGAATACAAGACCCTGCATCACCCAACCAGCAGTAGCATCCTGTGCAGGATGCCACATCTAACCAATAAACAAAGCAAAAATAGAAACCCAATCATCAACTGACAGAATTACCATCTCACTCAGCCTTGATCATCATAGGATAAACAAACAAACAAAAACTCTGCACAAATCTCACCCTACACAAAGCTTACACAAAGCACTGGACCAACCTTAGGAGGGTAGAAACCAAAAGGAAGAAAGAATTCAACCTTGAAGCCTGGAAAAAGGAGACCTCAAACACAATAAGCTAAAAAAAATAAATAAATAATGAAAAGGAAAGGAAAAGATATGCTACACAAATGAAGGAACAACTAGAAACACAGAAGTCCAAATAAATGAAGAGGAAATAGACAAACTACATGAAAAAGAATTCAGAATAATGATAGTAAAGATGATCAAAAACCTTGAAAACAAAATGGAGAAAGTGCAAGAATCAATTATCAAAGACCTAGTAGAATTAAAGAATAAACATACAAACAACACAATTTTTGGAAATTAAAAATACTCTAGAAGGAATCAATAGCAGAATATATGAAGGAGCAGAACGAATCAGTGAGCTGGGAGAAAAAATGGTGGAAATACCTTCTGAATAGCAGAATAAAGTAAAAAGAATGAAAAGAACTGAGGATAGTCTCAGAGACCTCTGGGACAATATCAAACGTGCCAACATTTGAATTATAGTGGTCCCAGAAGAAGAAGAGAAAAAGAAATGGTATGAGAAAATTTTTGAAGAGATTATAGTTGAAAATTTCCCCAACATGGAAAAGGTAAAACCCTTGTCCATTAGAGAAAAAGCAAACAAACAACAACAACAAAAGAAAAACTCAGCACAAATCTCAATCTATCCAAACCAGCTCAATACCAGAAAAATAAATGACCCAATCAATAAATGGGCCAAAGAACTAAGCAGACATTTCTCCAAAGAAGACATACAGATGGCTAACAAATACATGAAAAAATGCTCAACATCACTCATCATCAGAGAAATGCAAATCAAAACCACAATGAGGTACTATTTCATGCCAGTCAGAATGGCTTCTATCAAAAAGTCTACAAACAATAAATGCTAGAGAGGTTGTGGAGAAAGGGGAACCTTCTTATACTGTTGGTGGGAGTGAAAACTAGTACAGCCACTATGGAGAACAGTGTGGAGATTCCTTAAAAACTGGAAATAGAACTGCCATACGACCCAGCAATCCCACTGCTGGGCATACACATTGAGGAAACCAGAATTGAAAGAGACACATGCACCCCAATGTTCATCACAGCACTGTTTACAATAGATAGGACATGGAAGCAACGTAGATGCCCATTGGCAGATGAAAGGACAAGAAAGGTGTAGTACATATACACAATGGAATAATGCTCAGTTATTAAAAAGAACACATTTGAATCAGTTCTAATGAGGTGGATGAAATGGGTGTCTATTATATACAGTGAAGTAAGTCAGAAAGAAAAACACCAATACAGTATATTAATGCATTTATGTGGAATTTAGGAAGATGATAATGATGACCCAATATGCGAGATGGCAAAAAGAGACACAGATATAATGAACAGACTTTTGGACTCTGTGGGAAAAGGCGAGGGTATGATGATTTAAGAGCATAGCATTGGAACATGTAAAGTACCATATGTAAAATATATGATTGGTCCAAGTTCAATGCATGAAACAGAGTACTCAAAGCCGGTGCACTGGGACAACCCAGAGGAATGGGATGGGGAGGGAGGTGAGAATGGTTTGCAGGATGGGGGACACATGTACACTTGTGACTGATTCATGTCAATGTATGGCAAAACCACCACAATATTGTAAAGTAATTAGTCTCCAATTAAAATAAATTAAATAATTTAAAAAATAAAAGCTTACACAAACCACTGGACCAAGCTTAGGAGGGTAGGAACCAAAAGGAAGAAAGAATTTAACATTCTTCAAGGAAATAATTCAATTTTCCTTAAAGCCAGGGAAAAGGAGACTTCAAACACAATAAGTTCAAAAAAGGAAAATAATGAACAGGCAGAGAAATACTACACAAATGAAGGATAAAAAACTAGAAACACAGAAGTCCAAATAAATGAAGAGGAAATTGGCAAACTACCTGAAAAATAATTCAGAATAATGAGAGTAAAATTGATCAGAAACCTTGGAAACAAAATGGAGAAAATACAAGAATCAATTAACCAAGACCTAAAAGAATTAAAGAATAAGCTTACATAGACAAACAACACAATTACTGAAATTTAAAATAATCTAGAAGAAATCAATAGCAGAATATCTGAAGCAGAAGAACAAATCAGTGACCTGAAAGATAAAATGGTGGAAATAACTTCTGAAGAGCAGAATAAAGTAAAAAGAATGAAAAGAACTGAGGACAATCTGAGAGACCTCTGGGACAATATCAAATAAGCCAACACTAGAATTATACAGGCCAGAATAAGAACAGTAAAAGAAAGAGTATGAGAAATTTTTTGAAGAGATTATAATTAAAAATTTACCCAACATGGAAAAGGAAATAGTCAATCAAGTCCAAGAGGCACTAAGAGTCCCACACAGGACACACCCAAGGAGAAACATGCCAATACACATACTAACCACACTACTACTACTACTACTAAGTCACTTCAGTTGTGTCCGACTCTTCATGATCCCATGGACTGCGGCCTACCAGGCTCCTCTGTCCATGGGATTTTCCAGACAAGAGTACTGGAGTGGGTTGCCATTGCCTTCTCCGACTAATCACACTAACAAAAACTAAACACAAAGTAAGAATATTAAAAGCAGCAAGGGAGAAGCAACAAGTAACATAAAGAGAAGACACATATTATTAATAACTGATCTTTCAGCAGAAACTCTGCAGGCCAGAAGGAAATGACAGGATATATTGAAAGTACTGAAGGAAAAAATCTACAACCACGATTACTGTACTCAGCAAGGATCTCATTCAAAATTGATGGAGAAATAAAAAGCTTTTCAGACAAGCAAAAATTAAGAGAATTCAGTACCACCAAACCAGCTTTAACAACAAATGTTAAAGGGACTTATATAGTCAAGAAATACAAAAGAAGGAAAAAGACCTACAAAATCAACCCCCCAACATCAAGAAAATGGCAATAGGAACATGTATATCAATGATTACTTTAAATGTAAATGGATTAAATGCTCCAACCGAAAGAGGCAGACTGGTTGAATGGATACAAAAACAAGACCCATATATACACTGCCTACAAGAAACCCACTTCAGAACTAAAGACACATATAGACTGAAAGTGAGAAGATGGAAAAATATATTCCATGCAAATTGTAAGCAAAAAAAAAAAAAAAAAGCTGGAGTAGCAATCCTCATATCAGACAAAGTGAAAGAAAGAAAGTGAAGTCACTCAGTCGTGTCTGACTCTTTGCCACCCTGTGGACTGTAGCCCACCAGGCTCTTCTGTTCATGGGATTCTCTAGGCAAGAATATTGGAATGGGTTGCCATTTCCTTCTGCAGGGGATCTTCCCAACCCAGGGATCAAACCCGGGTCTCCCACATTGCAGGCAGACGCTTTAACATCTGAACTACTAGGGAAGCCCAATAGCAAATGAGCAATCCTCATATCAGACAAAGTAGACCTTAAAATAAAGAATATTGCAAGAGATAAGGAAGGACAGTGCATAATGATCAAGGACTCAATCTAAGAGGATGAAATAACAATTGTAAATATCTATACACCAAACATAGGAGCACCTCAATCAAAAGACAAACATTCAGCTCAGTTCAGTTCAGTCGCTCAGCCCTGTCCGACTCTTTGCGACCCCATGAATCGCAGCATGCCAGGCCTCCCTGTCCATCACCAGCTCCCGGAGTTCACCCAGACTCACATCCATCGAGTCAGTGATGCCATCCAGCCATCTCATCCTCTGTCATCCTCTTCTCTTCCTGCCCCCAATGCCTCCCAGCATCAGAGTCTTTTCCAATGAGTCAACTCTTCGCATGAGGTGGCCAAAGTATTGGAGTTTCAGCTTTAGCATCATTCGTTCCAAAGAAATCCCAGGGCTGATCTCCTTCAGAATGGACTGATCGGATCTCCTTGCAGTCCAAGGGACTCTCAAGAGTCTTCTCCAACACCACAGTTCAAAAGCATCAATTTTTCACCACTCTGCCTTCTTCACAGTCCAACTCTCACATCCATACATGACCACAGGAAAAACCATAGCCTTGACTAGATGAACCTTTGTTGGCAAAGTAATGTCTCTGCTTTGGAATATGCTATCTAGGTTGGTCATAACTTTCCTTCCAAGGAGTAAGCGTCTTTTAATTTCATGGCTTCAGTCACCATCTGCAGTGATTTTGGAGCCCCCCAAAATAAAGTCTGACACTCTTTCCACTGTTTCCCCATCTATTTCCCATGAAGTAATGGGACCGGAGGCCATGATCTTCGTTTTCTGAATGTTGAGCTTTAAGCCAACTTTTTCACTCTCCACTTTCACTTTCATCAAGAGGCTTTTGAGTTCCTCTTCACTTTCTGCCATTAGGGTGGTGTCATCTGCATATCTGAGGTTATTGATATTTCTCCCAGCAATCCTGATTCCAGCTTGTGTTTCTTCCAGTCCAGTGTTTCTCATGATGTACTCTGCATAAAAGTTAAATAAACAGGGTGACAATATATAGCCTTGACGAACTCCTTTTCCTATTTGGAACCAGTCTGTTGTTCCATGTCCAGCTTTAACTGTTGCTTCCTGACCTGCATACAAATTTCTCAAGAGGCAGGTCAGGTGGTCTGGTATTCCCATCTCTTGAAGAATTTTCCACAGTTTATTGTGATCCACACAGTCAAAGGCTTTGGCATAGTCAATAAAGCAGAAATAGATGTTTTTCTGGAACTCTCCTGCCTTTTCCATGATCCGGTGGATTTTGGCAACTTGATCTCTGACTCCTCTGCCTTTTCTAAAACCAGCTTGAACATCAGGAAGTTCACGGTTCACGTATTGCTGAAGCCTGGCTTGGAGAATTTTGAGCACTACTTTACTAGCATGTGAGATGAGTGCAATTGTGTGGTAGTTTGAGCATTCTTTGCCATTGCCTTTCTTTGGGATTGGAATGAAAACTGACCTTTTCCAGTCCTGTGGCCACTGCTGAGTTTTCCAAATTTGCTGGCATATTGAGTGCAGCACTTTCACAGCATCATCTTTCAGGATTTGGAATAGCTCAACTGGAAGTCCATCACCTCCACTAGCTTTGTTCATAGTGATGCTTTCCAAGGCCCACTTGACTTCACATTCCAGGATGTCTGGATCCAGGTCAGTGATCACACCATTGTGATTATCTGGGTCGTGAAGATCTTTTTTGTACAGTTCTTCTGTGTATTCTTGCCATCTCTTCTTAATATCTTCTGCTTCTGTTAGGTCCATACCATTTCTGTCGTTTATCGAGCCCATCTTTGTATGAAATGTTCCCTTGGTATCTCTAATTTTCTTGAAAAGATCTCTAGTCTTTCCCATTCTGTTGTTTTCCTCTATTTCTTTGCATTGATCGCTGAGGAAGGCTTTCTTGTCTCTTCTTGCTATTCTTTGGAACTCTGCATTCAGATGCCTATATCTTTCCTTTTCTCCTTTGCTTTTCGCTTCTCTTCTTTTCACAGGTGTTTGTAAGGCCTCCCCAGACAGCCATTTTGCTTTTTTGCATTTCTTTTCCATGGGGATTGTCTTGATCCCTGTCTCCTGTACAATGTCATGAACCTCATTCCATAGTTCATCAGGCACTCTATCTATCAGATCTAGTCTTAAATATATTTCTCACTTCCACTGTATAATCATAAGGGATTTGTTTTAGGTCATACCTGAATGGTCTAGTGGTTTTCCCTACTTGCTTCAATTTCAGTCTGAATTTGGCAATAAGGATTTCATGATCTGAGCCACAGTCAGCTCCTGGTCTTGTTTTTTTGACTGTATAGAGCAACATTAACGGACATAAAATGAGAAACTGACAGTAACACAATAATAGTAGGAGATTTTAACAAACACCCCACTCACACTAGTGAACAGATCATCAAAACATAAAAATAATAAGGAAGCACAAGTCCTAAATGATACATTAGATGAGATGAATCTCAATGATATCAACAGGACATTCCATCCAAATGCATAAGAATACACCTTCTCAAGTGTACATGGAACATTCTCCAGGATAGATTACATCTTGGGTCACAAATCAAACCTCAGTAAATTTAAGAAAATTGAAATTGTATCAAGTATCCTCTCTGATCACAATGCTATGAAATTAGATATCAATTAAAAGGAAAAAAAATGTAAGAAATGGAAGCACATGGAGATTAAATAACACGTTTCTAAATAACCAAAAGGTTACTGAAGAAATCAAAAGGGAAATGAAAATATTTCTGGAAACAAATGACAATGAAAACAAGACAACTAAAAACCTATGGATTGCAGCAAAAGCAGTCCTAAGAAGAAAGTTAATAGCAATGTAATCCTACCTCAGAAAAACATCGAAAAGACAACCTAACTTTACACCTAAAACAAACGGATAAACAACAACAAAATAATAATAATAAGTAGAAGGAAAGAAATCATAAAGGTCTTAGAGGTTATGAAAAGAAATGAAAGAGACAATAGTAAAGATTAATAAAACGAAACGCTGGTTCTTTGAGAAAATAAGCAAAACTGACAAACTTTAAGCCAGATTTTTCAAGAAAAAAGAGAGAAGAATCAAATCAGCAAAATCAGAAATGAAAAGGGAGAGGTTAAAAAAGACAATGCAGAAATACAAAGGATTATAAGAGACTATTATGAACAACTATATAGCAATAAAATAGATAACCTGGAGGAAACTGACAGATTTTTAGAAATGTTCAAAAACTAAAGAAGGAAGAAAAGAAATTATGAACAACCCAATTACAAACATTGAAACTGGAGCTGTGATTAAAAAAAAAAAAAAACTTCCAAAAAACAAAAGCCAAGGACCAGATGGCTTCACAGGAGTATTCTATCAAATATTTAGAGAAGATCTAATGCCTATCCTTCTAAAACTCTTTCAAAAAATTGCAGAGGAAGGAACACTTCCGAAGTCATTCTACATGGCCTCCGTCACCCTGATACCAAAATCAGAGAAATGCAACACAAAAAAATAAAACTACAGACCAATATCACTTATGAACATATACACAAAAACCCTCAACAAAATTTTTGCAAACAGAATTCAGCACACAATAAAAAGCTCATACACCATGATTAGTCAGTCAGTCAGTCAATTCAGTCACTTAGTCATGTCTGACTCATTGCGACCCCATGGACTGCACCCACCAGGCCTTCCTATCCATCACCAACTCCCAGAGTTTACTCAAACGCATGTCCATTGAGTCGGTGATGCCATCCAACCATCTCATCCTATCTCATCCCCTTCTCCTCCTGTCTTCAATCTTTCCCAGCATCAGGGTCTTTTCAAATGAGTCAGCTCTCTGCATCAGGTGGCCAAAGTATAGGAGTTTCAGCTTCAACATCAGTCCCTCCAATAAACAACCAGGACTGATCTCCTTTAGAATGGACTGTTTGGATCTCTTTGTAGTCCAAGGGACTCTTAGGAGTCTTCTCCAACACCACAGTTCAAAAGCATCAATTCTTCGGTGCTCAACTTCCTTTATACTCCAACTCTCACATCCATACGTGACTACTGGAAAAACCATAGTTTTGACTACACAGACCTTTGTTGGCAAAGTAATGTCTCTGCTTTTTAATATGCTGTCTAGGTCGGTCATAACTTTTCTTCCAAGGAATAACCGTCTTTTAATTTCATGGCTGCAGTCACCATCTGCAGTGATTTTAGAGCCCCCCAAAATAAAACCTGTCACTGTTTCCACTGTTTTCTCATCTATTTGCCATGAAGTGATGGGACCAGATGCCATGATCTTAGTTTTCTGAATTTTGAGTTTCAAGCCAACTTTTTCACTCTCCTCCTTCATTTTCATCAGGAGTCTCTTTGTGGCTTATTCACTTTCTGCCATAAAGTTGGTGTCATCTGCATATCTGAGGTAACAGATATTTCTCCCACCATCTTAACTCTAGCTTGTACTTCATACAGCCCAGTGTTTGTCATGATGTACTCTATATATAAGTTAAATAAGCAGGGTGACAATACACAGCCTTGTTGTATTCCTTTCCCAATTTGAAATCAGTCTGTTGTTCCATGTCCAGTTAAATTGCTTACTGACATGCATACAGATTTCTAGGAGACAGGTCAGATGGTCCAGTATTCTCAGCTTTTTAAGAATTATCCACAGTTTATTGTGATCCACACAGTCAAAGACTTTGGCATACTCAATAAAGAAGAAACATGTTTTTCTGGAACTATCCTGCTTTTTCGATGATCTAATGGATGCTGGCAATTTGATCTCTGGTTCCTCTGCCTTTTCTAAATCCAGCTTGAACATCTGGAACTTCATGGTTCACATACTGTTGAAGCCTGGCTTGGAGAATTTTGAGCATTACCCTACTAGTATGTGAGATGAGTGCAATTGTGTGGTAGTTTGAGCATTCTTTGCCATTGCCTTTCTTTGAGATTGGAATGAAAACTGACCTTTCCCAGTCCTGTGGCCTCTGCTGAGTTTTCCGAATTTGCTGGCATATTGAGTGCAGCACTTTCATAGCATCATCTTTCAGGATTTGAAATAGCTCAACTGGAATTCCATCACCTCCACTAGCTTTGTTCATAGTGATGCTTTCTAAGGCCCACTTGACTTCACATTCCAGGATGTCTGGCTCCAGGTCAGTGATCACACCATCGTGATTATCTGGGTCGTGAAGATCTTTTTTGTACAGTTCTTCTGTGTATTCTTGCCACCTCTTCTTAATATCTTCTGCTTCTGTTAGGTCCATACCATTTCTGTCCTTTATCGAGCCCATCTTTGTATGAAATGTTCCCTTGGTATCTCTAATTTTCTTGAAGAGATCTCTAGTCTTTCTCATTCTGTTGTTTTCCTCTATTTCTTTGCATTGATCGCTGAGGAAGGCTTTCTTATCTCTTCTTGCTATTCTTTGGAACTCTACATTCAGATGCTTACATCTTTCCTTTTCTCCTTTGCTTTTTGCTTCTCTTCTTTACACAGCAATTTGTGAGGGCTCCTCAGACCGCCATTTTGCTTTTTTGCATTTCTTTCTCTTGCGGATGGTCTTAATCCCTGCTTCCTTTACAATCTCACAAACATCAGTCCATTGTTCTTCAGGCACCCTGTCTATCAGATCTAATCCCTTGAGTCTATTTCTCACTTTCAGTGTATAATCATAAGGGATTTGATTTAGGTCATACCTCAATGGTCTAGTGGTTTTCCCTACTTTCTTCAATTTAAATCTGAATTTGGCACTAAGGAGTTCATGATCTGAGCCACAGTCAACTCCCAGTCTTGTTTTTGCTGACTGTATAAAGCTTCTCTACCTTTGGCTGCAAAGAATATCATCAAACTGATTTTGGTGTTGACCATCTGGTGATGTTCATGTGTAGAGTCTTCTGTTGTTCTGTTGGAAGATGGTGTTTGCTATGGCCAGTGCTTTCTCTTGGCAAAACTCTATTAGACTTTGCCCTGCTTCATTCTGTACCCCAAGGCCAAATTTGCCTGTTACTGCAGCTATCTCTTGACTTCCTATTTTTGCATTCAAGTCCCCTATAATGAAAAGGACATCTTTATTTGGTGTTAGTTCTAGAAGGTCTTGTAGGTTTTCATAGAACCATTCAACTTCAGCTTCTTCAGCATTACTGCTGCAGTCCATTGGGTTGCAAAGAGTCCGACATTACTGAGTGACAGAACTGAACTGAACTGACTGATATTATACACAGTTAATAGTGTATATAATTGAATCCCAATCTCCCAAATCATCCCAGCCCACCCCCCCCACCTTTGTGTCCACGTAGTTATTCTCTACGTCTGTATCTCTATTTCTGTTTTCAAATAAGGTCTATACAATTTTTCTAGATTCCACCCATTGTTGAAATATGTTTTTTTGTTTTTTTCTCTGTTTCACTTACTTCACTCTGTATGACAGGGTCTACGTCTACCTATGTCTCTTGTAATGACACAATTTCATTTCTTTTTATGACTGAGTAATGTTCTATTGTATCCATGTGCCACATCTTCTTTATCCATTCCTCCATTGATGGACATTCAAGTTGTTTCCATGCCTTTGCTATTGTAAATGGCAATGCAATTAACGTTGGGGTACATGTGTCTTTTTGAAATATGGTTTTCTCTGGGTATTTGTACAGCAGTGGGATTGATGGGTCATATGTTAATTTTATTTTTAGTTTTTTAAGGAAATGCCATACTGTTTTCCATAGAGGCTCTATCAGTTTACATTCCCACCAAGAGTGCAAGAAGATTCCATTTTCTCCACACCCTCTTCAGTACTTATGGTTTGTGTGTGTGTGTGTGTGTGTGTATATGTGTATATATATATATATATGACAGCCATTCTGACTGGCTTGAATGATACTTCATTGTAGTTTGCTTTGCATTTCTCTAATAATTAGTGATGCTGAGCACTTTGAAACCTCAAATTCCTAAAAAATTTAAAGGTATTTAAGACATGTATAATAGCATATATGAAACGAGTCGCCAGTCCATGTTCGATGCACGATACTGGATGCTTGGGGTGGGTGCACTGGGATGACCCAGAGGGATGGTATGGGAAGGGAGGAGGGAGGAGGGTTCAGGATGGGACCACATGTATACCTGTGGTGGATTCATTTGATATATGGCAAAACCAATACAATATTGTAAAGTTAAAAAATAAAATAAAAGGTATTTAAGAATTTTTAAAAGTAAGAATTGTTTCCTTTGTTAAAATAGAATAAGAGGACTGATTTACCCTCTTACCTGAACAGCAAAAGTTTGTAATGAATGGAAGAAGAAGTAAGTTTAGAAGATATTGGATATCAAATGAACAATAGATAATAGTAAATGAGATTGGTTATACTGTTGGTTCAGCTAACCGAGCAATGTCACTAGTAACTTGATTTTATGCTTTCCATTGCATCCATTTTCATGTATTTCCATATTCTAATGGAAATCCATGGCTCAAGGATTTTATAATTCCTTTGCACATAACTTCAGCTTCCTTTCCCTTCTCTATTTGCTACGACTAATAGACAATCATTGTATTGTGGCTTGAATTTTGCACCCATCACTCAAAATACATATGTTGAAGTTCCAAAACCAATACTTCAAAATGTGGCATTTCTAAATATGGTTTATGAAGATGTGATTAGTTAGGATAAGTTCACAAAAGTGGGCCTAAATCCAATATGTCTACTGTCATAAAATGGGGAAATTAGGACAAAGAAACATGTATACTGAGAGGAAACCATGTGAAGATGAAGACAATATTCAGTTGATGCTTATATAGTGTCACCAAGAAATGCAAATATATGCCATTTGGCTTTAAGGACCAGAAGCTACCTAAGGACTGCAGCACTCCAGGATAACAGGTCCTTCACTGTCTCCTGGAGTTTGCTCAGATTTATGTTCAATGAGTCAATGATGCTATCAAACCATTTCATCCTCTGTTGCCTTTTTCTCCTCCTGCTTTCAATCTTTCCCAGCATCAGGGTCTTTTCCAAAGAGTTGGCTCTTAATATCAGGTGACCAAAGCATTGGAGCTTCAGCACCAGTCATTCCAATGAATATTCAGGGTTGATTTCCTTTAGGAATGACTGATTTGATCTCCTTTCAGTCCAAGGACACCCAATAGTTTAGTTCTGCGTATTTGTGAAATCTCTTCTTCTTTCTTTTTTTTTTTTTTTTTTTACATCAAATTATATTTCATGTTACCTGATTATATAAAAATGTAAAGTGAAAATGATTTTCAATTCTCTTTAACATTACTAGTAAATAGTTCAGCAGGAGATATGAGGCACAAAATCTTAGTAAAATGTGACACAGGAAAAGCAATAATGTAATTCTCACTTAAATTTAACTTGTCATAATCTGTTGTGAATATACAAAGACAAACTTTTAAAACGTTATATTTACTAAGATTCTGGCAAGAGTTTTATGTAACAAGACACAGCATACCAGGCCTGCCACTCAACTTATTTATGGTAAGTCTCAGCTTCAATATGAAGCTGTTAAAAAAAAAAAATCAAAAACCTGCTTTTTACATGCTAAATAGCTTGGCAAGTATGCTGTTAAACTCAGTAAGGAATTTAAGATAGCAAGAATAAGAAGTTAATAAAAAGCTAAACGTTACAGCCTAAACAAAATTCATACAAAAAATAAAAGAACTATCACTGGTTACATAAAATTTTCCTGACTGGTGAAAACTTAACAGTATAAAACATGCATTTTAGAATCTTTAGCTATCAAGTTCAAAAAGTACCAGTGTCTATCTGAAATGATTTCTTTTCAAAGCCAAAGTGTAGTCAAAATTAGTTCAAATGTTATAACACATTCTAATGCTAAAAAACATTCAGTATTATCAAAGTGGAGGTAAATCCCAGAGCTTTTGGGGCATTCTCATGCTGCAAAAGGCTATTTCTCTGGTTCACTCAAAGTAGCATGGGACAGAGTCCAAGGATGTGACTAAGCTCAGTAAAGGGCAAGACTGCCATACCTGGCTCTGACCTCCCCATGAAGCATGGCTACTGTGTCCACAAAAATAAGATGTGTGAGGATAAAGGCACGCTATTCTGCTAGCTAAAGTGATAGCAAACCACCCCCCACCCCTAAAAGCTCCTTCCCCAGGTAAATAAAAAGGGGAAAAATTTTAAATACACTTATCTACAAGAGTAAGGATATTGAAATATCAACGTAATCCCTACTTCAAAAAAGGTTAACTAGAGTCATCTGGTCATCTCTGATTACATCTTAAAGATGTGTAACAGATTCAGTTTTTGTTGATTTATCATTAGATACTTCTAGTCAAAATATTAACTTTATTCCCAAATATCTTAAACCACTAGTATGACTGCAGTGTATTACCTCCCAGAGTTACTGGAAGAGGGAAAAAAACAGATGTTCAAGCAGCAGGCAACAGTTATGGCCCTTCACACAGTGGCATCTGAGTGGCTACTGACAGTCCAGGAATAATTTAAAAACAAGATAATTCATGCATTTTAGTAAATATGTCATAATTTTCACAGTTGAAATTTCCTTAGACATTGCACTTTCTTTATAAGTGAATCCTGCTTCTTCTTAATGTTATGGTGAGTCAGGACTTGAACTAGCAGCCTTCTTTTTCTTCTTCTTACTGTGTTTCTTATGCTTCTTTTTCTTTTTTGTTTTTTCTGTTGTTTTTTCTCATTCTTCACTGCTTTTCTTCTTTTTTGCTCGTACCTCCTCAGTATACTCAGATTCTGACTCTGACTCAGATGATAATGGTTTATCTTCTGGATACATCTTTCTTTTTTTGCTGAGCCCTTTAATGTCCTTTTCTTTCTCAGTTGAATCTTTTGACTTCTTTTTCTTTTTTAAACTATCCTTATTGTCTGATTCAGTTTCTGACATAGAACTTTCAGAAGATTTATGTGAACGACTCTTCTTTTTCTTTTTCCTTTTTCCTTGTCTCTTATCCTCATCTTCAGAATCTGAAGAACTGCTGGAAGAATCAGAGCTTGATGAAGAAGAAGATGAATACCTACCAGATTTCTTCTTTTCTTTTTTCTTTCTCTGTCTTTTTTTGGATGAGCTCTCACTTCCACTTAATAATTTCTCCCTGTGTTTTTCTAGTTCTTTCTTCCAGTTCTCATTCATTTTTTCTTCAAATTCAGCCAATGCCTTGGAGCCTTTCTTTTTCTTTTCTAGTTGTTCTTTCAGTTCTTCCCAGGTAGGCCTTGGTCGATTCAAATAATCTTGGATCGTTGGACCTGAAGACTGGATTGGACCCCTTGATCTGGCCATTGCTATTAGGTTCATATAGGCCACTCTATTGTCCCGCTTCCCCATGGTGCCGGACTGAGAGCTCAGCCATCCCTCAGCGGGGAGACCAGGCCAGCGCGACTAACCTCTTAATCTCTTCTGTTTCTGTTAGGTCCTTACCATTTCTGTCCTTTATCATGCCTATCCTTGCATGAAATGTTCCTTTGATATCTCCAATTTTTTCTGGAAGAAATCTATATCTTTTCCATTCTATTGTTTTCTTCTATTTCTTTACATTGTTCACTTAAGAAGGCTTTCTTATCTCTCTTTGCTATTCTCTGGAATTCTGCATTTAGTTGGATATATGGGGCTTCCCTGGTGGCTCAGATGGTAAAGTGTCTGCCTGCAATATGGGAGACCAGGTTCAATCTCTGGGTCAGGAAGATCTCCTGGAGAAGGAAATGGCAACCCACTCCAGTACTTTTGCCTGGAAAATTCCATGGACTGAGGAGCCTGATAAGCTACAATCCATGGGGTCACAAAGAGTTGGACAGGACTGAGCAACTTCACTTCTTCACTTCTTCCCTTTCCCTCTTGCCTTTCACTTCTCTTCTTTCTCAGCTATTTGTAAGGCCTTCTCAGATAATCCCTTTGCCTTCTTGCATTTCCTTTTTTTTGAAGGGGGGATAGTTTTGACAACTGCCTCCTGTACGATGTTATAGGCCTCTGTCCATAGCTCTTCAGACATCATGTCTATCAAATCTAATCCCTCGAATCTCTTCGTCACTTCCACTGTATAATTGTAAGAGATATGATTTAGATCATACTGAGTGGCCTAGTGTTTTCCCTACTTTCTTCAATTTAAGCCTGAATTTTGCAGTAAGGAGCACATGATCTGAGGTATAGTCAACTCCAGATCTTGTATTTGCTGACTGTATAGACCTTCTTCATCTTCGAGTATAAAGAATATGATCAATCTGAATTCAGTATTGACTATTGGTTATGTCTGTATGTAGGGTCATCTTTTGTGTTGTTGAAAGAGGGTGTTTGCTATGACCAGTGTGTTCTCTTGAACTCTGTTAGCCTTTGCCCTGCTTCATTTTGGACTCCAAGGCCAAAGTTGCCTGTTAATTCAGGTATCTCTTGACTTCCTTCTTTTGTATTCCTATGTCCTATAATAAAATGGTCTTTTTTTTTTTTTTTGGTTTTGGTTCCAAAAGATACTGTAGTTCTTCACAGAACTGGTCAATTTTAGCTTCTTTGGCACTAGTGGCTAGGGTCATGGACTTGTATTACTGAGATGTTGAATTATTTTCCTTGGAAATGCACAGAGATCACTCTGTCACTTTTAAGATTACATCCAAGAGAGTGTTTTGGACTCTCTTGTTGACTTTAATAGTTGTTCGATAGGGTGTTGCTGAGCCATGAAAGATGCTGGGATTCTTGGCCTCTAGAGGAAAGGAATTTAATCCAGAGCCAGTGATGAGGCTTGATTCACTCAGAGCTTTTGCATAATAAAGTTTTATTAATGTATAAAAGATATAAAGAAAGCTTCTGACATAGACATCAGAAAGGGGCAGAAAGAGTGCCCCCCTGCTAGTCTTTAGCCAGATGTTATATAGCTACTAGCAGGCTGCTAACTAGAGAAAGGAAATGTCTCAAAATTCAGAGACTGGCACCAGGCCCCTCACCCACAACATGCATTTTGAGGTAATATTGGCACAAGGTGAGTTGTCCTGGGCCATTAAATGATTGACATGAATCTTGAAGAAAGGCAGGTTTCCAAGCAAAGCATAGTCTCATTAACATAGCTTAAGAGAATATTTGCATGAGTAAAACACTGGTTTTTCAAGCTCTGAGTCTCAGGTGAACCAACTTGAAGAAAGACAGAGTCTAGGGTAAAAACATAGTTCATTAAGATAGCTTAAGAAAAACATTTCTACTAAAAAAAAAAAAATGCATTGGTTAGCTCAAGGTTTGAGAAAAGTTATGTTCAGGTGAACCAGGTGTCAGAGGATTCATGTTGATATATGGCAAAACCAGTACAATATTGTAAAGTAATTAGCCTCTAATTAAAATAAATTTAAATTAAAATAAATAAATAAATAAAAGAAACCTGCTTTTAAATCTGTATCAGATCAGATCAGTCGCTCAGTCGTGTCCGACTCTTTGTGACCCCATGAATCACAGCACGCCAGGCCTCCCTGTCCATCACCAACTCCCAGAGTTCACTCAGACTCACGTCCATCGAGTCAGTGATGCCATCCAGCCATCTCATCTTCTGTCGTCCCCTTCTCCTCCTGCCCCCATAAGAGTGGTGTCATCTGCATATCTGAGGTTATTGATATTTCTCCCAGCAATCTTGATTCCAGCTTGTGTTTCTTCCAGTCCGGCGTTTCTCATGATGTACTCTGCATATAAGTTAAATAAACAGGGTGACAATATATAGCCTTGACGAACTCCTTTTCCTATTTGGAACCAGTCTGTTGTTCCATGTCCAGTTCGAACTGTTGCTTCCTACCTGCATACAGATTTCTTAAGAGGCAGATCAGGTAGTCCAGTATTCTCATCTCTTTCAGAATTTTCCACAGTTTATTGTGATCCACACAGTCAAAAGCTTTGGCATAGTCAATAAAGCAGAAATACATGTCTTTCTGGAACCTCTCTTGCTTTTTCTATGATCCAGCGGATGTTGGCAATTTGATCTCTGGTTCCTCTGCCTTTTCTAAAACCAGCTTGAACATCAGGAAGTTCATGGTTCACATATTGCTGAAGCCTGGCTTGGAGAATTTTGAGCATTACTTTACTAGCATGTGAGATGAGTGCAATTGTGCGGTAGTTTGAGCTTTCTTTGGCATTACCTTTCTTTGGGATTGGAATGAAAACTGACCTTTTCCAGTCCTGTGGCCACTGCTGAGTTTTCCAAATTTGCTGGCATATTGAGTGCAGCACTTTCATAGCATCATCTTTCAGGATTTGGAATAGCTCAACTGGAATTCCATCACCTCCACTAGCTTTGTTCATAGTGATGCTTTCTAAGGACCACTTGACTTCACATTCCAGGATGTCTGACTCTAGGTCAGTGATCACACCATTGTGATTATCTGGGTCATGAAGATCTTTTTTGTACAGTTCTTCTGTGTAGTCTTGCCATCTCTTCTTAATATGTTCTGCCCCCAATCCCTCCCAGCATCAGAGTCTTTTCCAATGAGTCAACTCTTCGCATGAGGTGGCCAAAGTACTGGAGTTTCAGCTTTAGCATCATTCCTTCCAAAGAACACCCAGGGCTGATCTCCTTCAGAATGGACTGGTTGGAGCTCCTTGCAGTCCAAGGGACTCTCAAGAGTCTTTTCCAACACCACAGTTCAAAAGCATCAATTCTTCGGCGCTCAGCCTTCTTCACAGTCCAACTCTCACATCCATACATGACCACAGGAAAAACCATAGCCTTGACTAGACAAACCTTTGTTGGCAAAGTAATGTCTCTGCTTTGGAATATGCTATCTAGGTTCGTCAGAACTTTCCTTCCAAGGAGTAAGCGTCTCTTAATTTCATGGCTGCAGTCACCATCTGTAGTGATTTTGGAGCCCAGAAAAATAAAGTCTGACACTGTTTCCACTGTTTCCCCATCTATTTCCCATGAAGTGGTGGGACCGGATGCCATGATCTTCGTTTTCTGAATGTTGAGCTTTAAGCCAACTTTTTCACTCTCCACTTTCACTTTCATCAAGAGGCTTTTGAGTTCCTCTTCACTTTCTGAAGGGGAAAAAAAAAAAAAAAAACTGACACTTGTAGTTTGTTTCCTCCTACAACTTAAGAGAGAGATAACAAATGTCTGATACTTACAGCCTATTTCCTCTGTTTGGAGACCCCTAGCCTTCCTGTCTGCTACCCTCTCTCTATAAGGGCTACTCCCTTTATTTATTTTTTTTTTTTTTTTTAAGGGATTTTTGCCCACAGTAATGAAACGGGAATCTGAGTTCTTGTTTGCAGAGCCAAAACTGAACTTTATGAACACACACACACTCTAGGTAGCGAGTGGATAGAATTTATTAAAGAGAAGGAAAATACAAAGCTCTCAGTATAGGCACTGAGCAGAGAAGGCAATGTCACCCCACTCCAGTACTCTTGCCTGGAAAATCCCATGGATGGAGGAGCCTGGGAGGTTGCAGTCCATGAGGTCGCTAAGAGTCACCACTGAGAGACTTCACTTTCATGCATTGGAGAAGGAAATGGCAACCCACTCCAGTGTTCTTGCCTGGAGAATCCCGGGGATGGGGGAGCCTGGTAGGCTGCCGTCTATGGGGTTACACAGAGTCAGACACAACGAAACGACTTAGCAGCAGCAGCATAGACACTGAGAGGGATTAAAGAGTCCCCCCAAAGGTGAGACTTATAGCAGTTTTTATATCCTTAATCTGTACATTTTGGTGACTTCTGTCCTTGAAATACATCATTTTTAACCAATCAGTTTAAAGGTCAAGATGTTTAATTTAACATCTTATGGCTTCTCTTGATTCTTGGATTAAGTGGCCATCCTTTTTATACACCCTGGCCATTTTTCAATGGACTAGATGTATGGGTTTAAGATTAATGATCACCAGTTGTTTTTCCCTCAGGCATGTGGAACAGAAGTTAATTACTGCACTTCCCTGGATCTGAGTGCTGATAATTTATCAGACCAAGGACACATTCCAGGAATTCGAGACAAAGGGTAAAGTTTTAGGTTAATGGAACAGAAGTTTACTGAAAACAAGACTGAAGTCTCAGAGTCCTACACTGACTACCTAGCAATTTCTACCTCAGTAGTAGATATAGTGGTCATCTGAATTAAATTTGTCCATTCCCATCCTTTTTAGTTCACTGATCTCTAAGATGCCAATGTTCACTCTTGCCATCTCTTGCTTGACTACATCCAATTTACTTTGATTCATGGACCTGACATTCCAAGTTCCTATGCGATAATGTTCTTTAAAGCATCAGACTTTACTTTCACCATTGGACACATCCACAACTGAGCATCATTTCTGCTTTGACTCAGGCTCTTCATTCTTTCTGGATCTATTAATAATTACCCTTCGTTCTTCCCCAGAAGTGTATTGGACACCTTCTTACCTGGAAGAATCATTTTCTGGTACCATACTTTTTGCCATTTCATACTGTTCATGGGGTTCTTGAGGCAAGAATATCTGAATGGTTTGCCTTTCCCTCCTCCAGTGTACCACATTTAGTCAGAATACTCCATTATGGCCTGTCCATCTTGGGTGATCCTGCATAGCATGTCTCATAGCTTCATTGAGTTAAGTAAGCCCCTTCACCATAACAAGATTGTTATCCATGAAGGGGAAACATCCAGATACATTAAATAAATATGCAAATTGAGGATGGATGATTTGAAATTGGACATATCTTGAATTATGACATATTTATGGTCATAGCAAATATTTGACTATTTAGACTTAGATATTCTGAGAGCTGATTGAGTGATTTGTTTTTAATGAAAATATGTTAAAGAGTTAATATAATCAAAGGACACCATCATCCAGTCACAATATAAATAAGGTTTTAAAAATTAAAATCATTAATGAGATAAACTGAAGAGTATGTTAAAATATCTTACATAAAATCATTTTAATATATTGGAAATTAAATTTAGTACAAAAGAGTATTGTCTATAAAGTTCTCTTGAGTAAATTGTCTTTCTTAACTAGGTAAAGAGCATGGGATAGAAGTCTAATATGTGTTATTACTCTTTCATATCTAAATAAAGTTTACATTTATTTCTGATTTAATTTTCATTGGTTTAGCTACTGTTACTATTGTCCAAATCTATTTCCTTTTCTTCTTTTTTTTGGAGAAGAGATGATAGAAGATTATAATGATCAGTGTGAAATGATGGTATTTCTATAACAGATTTTTTTTTTATTGTATTAAGGATTATATTCCTATAACAGACATTTTGTTACCTATGAACACACACACACAAACATTGATGCTTTTTTTTTAACTTTGGAAGTGATTAAACCCCTTAAAATTTTAATTGGAGATATATTCTAGTTTTCAGAATGTGTGCAGCAAAGGAATTAAGATATGAATCTAATACTAAACATATGATAAAATTAAACAAGGAAAGAGTTTGTTTAATACAATAGAAAAAAATAGATTGTATTAATGTTTTCTGTTGACTGAAGGACCCATTTGAATTTTTAGATTTTAATTTTACTGATGAAAAATGTTAAGAGAAAGTGAAACTTTTAATATAGTTGTTGGTATATTTTATTACTATTATAAAGTAATGAAAAACAGATATATAATCTAATAGAAATAATAGCATTAAAGAACATAGCTTGGAAATATTAATAAAATTGTTGCAGAAATTAGAAAATGTTCTTTTATAAATCTCTTGATAACATTTTTCATTTTAATAAGAACATAATAATTTACTTTATTTTAATGGAATGTTAGAGAATAAATTAAGGAAAATCAGACTTAAATGAGTGACTTTAAGAGGGAACACATAGAACATTGTGATGAATTGCTAAATGCTTAGTAATTATAGAAATTACTGGATATTAGATCCAAGTTTCAGTACAAAGCTAGAAATATCACAAGGAAAAAATCAATTACTGAAAGATTTCTTGTTTATCAAAAAGAGCATACAAAATTTGTCATTCAGTTGTTGAAAAGACCCTGATGCTGGGAAAGACTGAAGGCGGAAGAAGAAGGGGACGACAGTGGATGAGATGCTTGGATGGCATCACTGACCCAATGGACATGAGTTTGGGCAAACTCCAGGAGTTGGTGATGGACAGGGAGGCCTGGCATATTGCAGTCCATGGGGTCACAAAGAGTCGGACACGACTGAGTGACTGAACTGAACTGATCAACAGAATATTGTTGCTATCATATGATGCCAGTCCTACTTTCTTCCCCAATCTGAGCTCAAACTCACATCTGTCCATTTTATCTCATCAACACTTCTCCTGGGGATGTGTGTGTGTGTTAGGATTTGAAAGGTTAGATTTCAGATTATTTGACACAATGTAAAGTGAACAGAAGAAACTATGACAACACAAAAGGTGAGAAGCAATTATCCTGCTCAAATCTGTTCCACCTGTGGCATTGATGTATGCTACATCTTTTACCAAACAACGAGAAGCATTTTAATTAACCTGTTGAATAAGATAACAAAATATTCTAAAGATGAATGTGAATGCTGAGGAAAAACAAAAATCACTGTTTTTTTTTTTTTTTTTGAGAACTTTAAATACTGCCACAATGATGTTTTGAACTGAATTTTAGAAAGACGGGAAATTAATTTAGCTATCAAACATTTCATATATTTTGACTGAATAGATTTAAACCAAAAAAAAAAAAACAGCATTAGTAGCAATGTATTATGAAAAATAGTTAACATAAAATATTGTTAATATATTATTACTGAGGTGTTGTATTAGAAGCAAAGGAATGTGTCCAGTATCATCATTTTCCATTATTCAGTCACAAGCAGCTAAGGATACAGCAAATATTTTGAATGAATCAGATTATCCACAAAGGTAGAGACTACAGATCTTTACAATTGTGGTGTTTCCTTAGTTCTGGTCCTTGTGTCCATAACAGAATGAGTACACAATGATAACCCTATAAATACATCAATGAGTGAATTTTTCTAACTCAATGGATTGGGACACAACATGAAAAAAATGAGGCATTTATGTGAGATGATTTAGTAGTGTAGCCCATAGGCAAATACAAGTTTCTTTATTTTCCTCAGAAAATGTTAAAACTTTCTTTTTTTCACCATATTACTCACTCGTTATCTTATCCCTTATTTCTCTTTCACAAATATGTCTTATTTTCTCACCATTCACTTATATCTGACTATATTAAACTTCATTTTATTTACAAAATTCTCAAAAAAATTTATGATCAGCAATAAATATCAGTTAATTTGAGAAAATTATTTAGAAATCTATCACTTATTACTCCCATCTCAAATCGTTTCCTTCCCTATACTCTGGTTGTTCCTCTGATCCTTTTGTAGAAAATATATTCTCACTGAAATCCAATTACTATAATACAAATTATCATAACAATATCTAATAAACTATAAAATGTGAATAAAAAATAAAGCTAGTAATATCAATATCTATATAACCTCTACCTTTATGTACCATATAAACATATATACTGCAGAATTTTGTGGACTCTATCTTTAAATTTTCTCAAAGTCTCCACATCTTCTACTCTGGCATAAGCCAGCATCACTTTTATTTTTTATTATTGTTCTCTATAACCTGGGCCAAGGTTGGCAAAATTTATTTGGGAAGGAGCAATGGTATTTTAGGCTTCACTAGTCAGGAGGTAAAATTGAGACCATTATATAGATATGGAAAATGCTTGTGATGTGCAGTAGTTATGTTTCATACAGTTTCAACAAATGCTAAATTGGCAAATACTGACACATTGCTCCCAGAGGAAATAAGAGTTTAGGTGCCTATAAGCCTCTGATCACAACGTTTTTATCAATCATTCACCACTTAAATCTATTTCTTGTGTTTTTTTAAAGGTAACTTATTTATTGTATATCACTGATATATTAATGTTGAATTCAGAGCCAACAGCCTAGAGAAGGGTATAGGAACCCATTTCAGTATTCTTGCCTGGAGACTCCCATGAACAGAGGGTCCTGGTGGCCTATAGTCCATAGGATTGCAAAGAGTTTGACATTACTGAAGCGACTTAGCAGGTATGCACTCAGAGCCAACAACACTATAATCCATGCCTGAATATACCTTATCTAAAATACATTTTGTGCATCACAGACTTCTTGCACTTTGGAACACTAAACAGAACATTAGCACTACTTCTGGGACAGTTTTACATAGTGAAATCACCAAAAAATGCACAAAAATGCAGCACTAAATAGACCTAGAAAAAATTGCTTGTTTAAAAGATGAGAGCTAAAACAAGAATGCAGAATACAGCCTCACTTAACCTTAGCTAGTAGCATGCTAATCTTCCACTCAGTCCTCTGCTGCTCTGTACATGTGCACATCTGCAAATGATTGTTAATGTGCTTCCAGTATTGATTTGGGCATTACAAATACATTTTAGTGAGGGAGAAAATTTGCAAATACAGAATCAATGAAAAATAAGAATTAACTCTACTTATATGACATTCATTTAATAGTACAAAAATGATTCTTAGTTCATGGCTTTGTTAAAACAGGTCTGGATTTAGTTGGGTATCTGTATATTGCTGACATTTAATTCAGACTACTTATGGGGTATACCTCTTCCCAGATTCCATAGTCAGATAAATAAATACCTTTCCCCAACACAAAGCAATTAATGCCTTTTTTTTAATTTATCCAAAGAATTCCCATTATTTATATAGTAATGTCCAAACTCCTTTCTGTGTTCCACAAATCCCCTACAAGTTCTCAGGCTTGTGCTCTCCCTTTGCTAATACTGTCCAGTCATACTGACTTTCTTGATGCTGTTAAAATAGATCAAACTTGCATGTAGTCCAAGGTCTTTGTACACACACTTTCTCCAACATGAAACACTTATGTTTCAGATTTCTGTTTAAAAAAAATAAAAGAAGTTATTTATGACAGGCCGATGTCTGTTCACTGTCCTCTATGTAGAAAAATCTGCCTTCTAATATGGCTACTGAATTTCTTTTTTTTTTTTTTTATGCTATATTAGTTATTTAGCATTTTCATTACTACCTGACACTGCATTACATATTCACTTATTTATTTACTTGTTTTAATTTATTGTTTCCCCACAAGGGCAGAAATCTCTTGGTGTTTGACATGTGTATAGACTCCATCTTGGCATTTAGTCAACCCTTAATAAATATTTGTTCAATAAATATATGTTGAAAGATTGCACATGTTCTAGTATTCTCCCCACCGCAGTGTAAGGACATATGCACAAAGTATAAGAAATGGACAGAGCTGTATTTTTGTTGAACCTCATTTAGACCTTACTTTTGCATCTTTAAATCCTCCTTTGAATTACACAGTAATTGCTCAAATTCTATAAACCTTCCAAATATTTCTTTTAGTACTCATCTTCCATTGCTGCAGCAACCTAAATAAATTTTATTTTCTCTGACCATTTACTAGTTCATGGTGACCATTTTCTATTGGTCTTTGACTAGTATCTTTTAAACCATTTCTCATATATATAGTATCTTTAAAATCATTCCCACTAAATATTATTTACCTCTCATCTTTGCAAATCACTAAATGATTGCAACTTGATAATGTCAGACCCTGATGTTGGGACAGATTGAAGGCAAAAGGGGAAGAGGAAAGCAGGGGATGTGATGATTAGATAGCAACACCATCTCAGAGTCAATGGATATGAATTTCAGCAAACTCTGGGAGATAAAGAAGGACAGGGAAGCCTGATGTGCTACAGTTCATGAGGTCACAAAGAGTTGGACATGACAGTGAATGAACAACAACAATTCTCTTGATGTTATATTTGTGGTCCACAGATCAGCAGCAGCAATACCAAAATAGAAATGGGGAATTTCAGTTCATACAACAGAAATTCTAAATCAGGACCTGAATTTTTTTTTAACTTTTTTTTGGGCCCATGCTAAGAGGCTTGTGAAATCTTAGTTCTCCAACCTGGGATCGAACCAAGGCCCCTGACAATGAAAGCACCAAGTCCTGACTGCTGGACTGCCAGGAAATTCCCCAGAATCTGCATTTTATATGGTTCCAGGATAATTTATATGTCTATTAAATTTGAGAAGCACTGAAAGTAGGCTAAAACGATGGGATACTAATCCAGAAACTAAGGGTATGTCTCAATTGTTTACTGAATCAAGTTGTAGAGCTAATAAAAATTACAAAACAAAGTGATATTATTCTAGGATGTACAGAGGGTACTGCTCTTTGATCACTCTGTAGGACCACAAACCCATCCCAGAGAAGTCAGAGGAGGCATCCGAAAAGAAGTGACTCCTGGAACTAAGCTAAGACTTGAATGAAGAAGAAAATGCAGTTAATCAGTATTAAGTGTTTGATACATGAAAGATGAGGTATTCTTAAGGACAGATCCCAGATCATACTCATATTTTACTCCCAATAGTTCCTGGCCCTTAATAAGTATTTATTGAATGAAAAAATAAATAGAAAAATTAATTTCCTTTATATTCAAAGCTTTTCTTTTTAATTAAATGTTTCCTAAGCAGTTGCCATAAATGAGGAAAAAACCCTCCATTATTAACATATATTATAAATATTACATGTGGAACAAGCATAATGTCTTCATCCATAAATTTTTTCTTGACATTCAGGAAAGCTAATTTCACATCTGAACTGTTATTTCTCTAAGATTAGTATTATACAGTTGAATATTACAAAGTTTTCCACTATTGTATAAATATTAGCCTATTCTTTTTGTTGGGCTAAACTTATTGAATGTTATGGTTTTATTTGTGCCTCTGAACCAGCAATGCTAAAGTCATACATAATTTGATATTTTTATTTAGTATTTGGTCAAGTTAGGCATCAATAAAACAAGAATAAAAGAGCCTACAAAATTATAGCAAGCTGTTCAAATCTACACTATCTACTCTGATATCTTTAGTCCTTAAAATTAGATTTTTTTTAAATTTTCAACTATAAATTAATGCTTATCTCAGTAACTGTATATTGTCACGGTCTTTGGAAATGGGGACCTGGGGACTGGAGTTGACGAGAAGAAGGATGCAGGGGACCCAAGTCTCGAGTGAAACAAGAGTACTTTATTTGCAGAAATGCATGCTTATATATCTTCAATAAAATGATTACTCAGCCATTAAAAAGAATGAAATTCCACCAGTTGCAACAAAATGGGGAGTCCTAAAAGGTCACTGAAGGGAATCCAAGCAGGTGCTTTTTCCCATGATCTCAGTCCTGAGAACTGTGTGCAGCTCTGCTCATTCTTGTTTTCCAGGAACTGATTAGGAACAGAGAGTCCTTGAGAAATGGCACACAAAGGAAGAAAACAACATATTGGATCCCTTAAAGTTGAATGTCCCCTGACAGTATATTTGCTGCTTCTGAGACATATATGAATAAAAATTATTTTCTTACTCTTTTACATTTAAAAATATCACCCTATTTTTACTTTTTCTTGAAATAATTATTAGCAATATAAATTTATTTCATTTAATACTTATAAACTATATATAATATTGTAATTTAGTATATATTCCTGGAGATTCTAAAGGAATAGTAGCATTTCTTACTAAAATACTTCCGCCTTAAAATATTGTTATTCAGTCACTTAGTTGTGCCTGTCTCTTTGTGACTTCGTGAACGGCAACACACTAGGCTTCCTGGTTCTTCACTATCTCCCAGAGTCTGCTCAAACTCATGTCCACTGAATCAGTGATGCTGTCCAATCCTCTCATCCTCTGTCATCACCTTCTTTTCCTGCCTTCAATCTTTACCAGCATCAGAGTCTTTTCCAATGATTCATCTCTTCCCATTAGATGGCCAAAATACTGGAACTTCAACTTCAACATCAGTTCTTCCAATGAATATTCAGGGTTGATATACTTGAGGATTGACTGGTTTGATCTCCTTGCTATCCAAGGCACTCTCAAGAGTCTTTTCCAGCACCACAGTTTGAAAGCATCAATTCTTTGGTGCTCAGCATTCTTTATGGTCCAATCATCACATCTGTGCATAACTACTAGAAAAAACATAGCTTTGACTACATGGACCTTGGTCTGCAAAGTGATGTCTCTGTTTTTTAATATGTTATCTGGGTTTGTCATGGGGCTTCCCTAGTGGCTTAGACAGTAAAGAGTCTGGATGCAATGCAGGAGACCAGGGTTCAATCCCTCAGTTGGAAAGATCTCCTGGAGAACATGGCAACCCACTCCAGTATTCTTGCCAGGAGAATTCCATGGACAGAAAGAGCCTGGCAGGCTACAGTGTACAGGGTCACAAAAAGTCATAGCTTTTCTTCCAAGGAGCAAGCATTTTTTTATTTCATGGCTGCAGTCACCATCCTCGGTGATTTTGGAGCCCAAGAAAATAAAGCCTGTCACTGTTCCATTTTTCCCCATCCATTTGCCGTAAAGTGATGGGACCAGATGCCATGATCTTCATTTTTTGAATGTCGACTTTTAAGCCAGGTTTTTCACTCTCCTCTTTCACCTTCATCAACAGGCTCTTCAGTTCCTTTTTGCTTTCTGCCATTATAAAGGTTTCATCTACATATCTGAGGCTATTGATACTTCTCCTGGCAATCTTGATTCCAGCTTGACTTTTATGAAGCTCAGAATTACACATGATATGCTCTGCATAGAAGCTAAATAAACAAGGTGACAATATACAGCTTTGATGTACTTCTTTCTCAATTTGGAACCAGTCCATTGTTCCATGTCTGGTTCTAACTGTTGCTTCTTGACCTGCATACAGGTTTCTCAGGAGGCAAGTAAGGTGGTTTGGTATTCTCATCTCTCTAAGAATTTTCCACAGTTTGTTGTGATCCACACAGTCAAAGGGTTTAGAGAAGTCAATGAAGTAGAATTAGATGTTTTTCTGGAATCCCCTTGCTTTTTCTATGATCCAACTGATGCTGGCAATTTGGTCTCTGGTTCCTCTGCTTTTTCGAAATCCAGCTTGTACATCTGGAAATTCTCATTTCACATACTGTTGAAGCCTAGCTTGAAGGAATTTGAGCATTACCTTGCTAGCATATGAAATGAGTGCAACTGTGCAGTAGTTTGAGTGTTCTTTGGCATTCCCCTTCTTCGGGACTGGGATGAAAACAGACCTTTTCCAGTGCTGTGGCCACTGCCAAGTTTTCCAAATTTGCTGACATATTGACTACAGTACTTAAACGGCATCATCTTTTAGCATTTGAAATATTACAGCTGGAATTACATCACCTCCACTAGCTTTGTTTGAAGTAATACTTCCTAAGGTCCACTTGACTTCATACTACAGGATGTTATCTCTAGGTGAATGATGCCAACATCATGGTTATCTGAGTCATTGAGATGTTTTTGTATAGTTCTTCTGTGTATTTTTTCCATCTCTTTTAATAAATTCTGCTTTATTTAGGTCCATACCATTTATATCCTTTATTATGCCCATTTCACATGAAATGTTACTTTTGTGTCTCTAATTTTCCTGAAGAAATCGCTTATCTTTCACATTCTATTGCTTTCCTCTATTTCTGAGTATTTATCATTTATGAAGGCTTTCTTATCTCTCTTTGCTTTTCTTTGGAACTCTGTATTCAGATGGGTATATCTATCCTTTTCTACTTTATCTTTCAATTCTTTTCTTTTCTGAAAAATTTAAGGCCTTCTCAGACAACCAATTTGCCTTTTTGCATTTCTTTTTATTAAAGACAGTTTTAATCACACCCTCCTGTACAATGTTATGCACCACCATCCATAGTTTGCTGGCACTCTATCAGCTCTAATCCTTTGAATCTATTTGACAGTTCCACTGTATAATCATAATGGAATCAATTTAGGTCATACATGAATGGCCTAGTGGTTTTTGCTACTTCAATTTAAGTTTGAATTTTGCAATAAGGAGTTCATGATCCAATTTACAGTGAGCTGCTCGTCTTGTTTTTGCTGACTGTGTTCATTTTCTCCATCTTCAGCTGCAAAGAATAAAATCAATCTGATTTTGATATTGACCATCTGGTGATGTCCATGTGTAGAGTCATTTCTTGTGTTGTTAGAATAGATGTTTGCCATGACCAGTGCAGTCTCTTGACAAAACTCTGCTAGCCTTTGCCTTGCTTCATTTTTGTACTTCTAGGCTAAGCTTGCCTGTTATTCCAGGTATCTCTTGACTTCCTACTTTTGCATTCCAATCCCCTAGAATGAAAAGGGCATCTTTGTTGTTACTTTTAGAAGATCTTGTAACTCTTTATAGAACCAGTCAACTTCAGCTTCTTTGACATTAATGGTTAGGGCATAGATGTAGATTACTGTGACACTAAATGGTCTGCCTTGGAAATGAACTGAGATGATTCTGCCATTTTTGAGATTGTACCCAAGAACCGCATTTTGGACTTTGTTGACTATGAGGCTACTCCACTTCTTCTAAAGGATTCTTGCCCACAGTTATAGATGTAAGAGCCATCTAAAATAAATTCACCCATTCCCATCCATTTTAGTTCACTGAATGCTAAAATGTCAATGTTCAGTCTTGCCCTCTCCTGTCTGACCACTTTCACTTTGGCTTGATTTATCAACCACACCTTTCAGGCTGTTATGCAATATTGTTCTTTAAAGCATTGGACTTCACTTTCATCACCAGACACAGCCACAACTGGGCATCGATTCCACTTTACCTCAGCCTCTTCAATCCTTCTGTAGCTATTTCCCCACTTTTCTCCAGTAGCATATTGGACACTTACCAACCTGGGGTGGGGGCTGGTTTCATCATTCAGTGTGATATCTTTTGGCCTTTTCATACTGTTCATGGAGTTCTCAAGGCAAGAATGCTGAAGTGGTTTGCTATTCCCTTCTCCAGTGTACCACGTTTTGTCAGAACTCTCCACTATGACCTGCCCATCTTGAGTGGCCCTACAAGGCATCACTCACAGTTTCATTAAGTTACACAAAGCTGGCTCAAAGATGGCAGTGTAGAAGGATGTATGCTCATCTTCTCCTGCAAGAACACCAACATCACAACTGGCTGCTGAACAGCTATTGACAGGAATGTTGGAACCCACCAGAAAAAGATACCCCACATGTAAGAGGAAAGGAGAAGACACAGAAAAACTGGCATGAGGGTCGCAGTTGGGTGTAAAATCAAGCCTCATACCTGCCAGAGATGCTTGGAGTGCACAAACAGAACCTTGTGTGCACCAGAGCACAGGAAAAGGAAAAGTGGCCATCACAAGAAACTGAGCCAGTTCTGCCTTTGAGTGTTTGGGAGTCTCCAGTGGAGGACTGGGTCAACAGAGGCCCTGCTGCAGGGTCAGGGATACTGACAGCAGCAATCCTGGGAGGCATATCTGGCTGGCATAAGTCCTTTTGGAGGAGGTTGTCATTACCACTACCACAGTTCAATCTCAGGCCAAATTACAGGGAGAAAACACAACCCCACCCATCAGCAGAAAATTGGATTAAAGATTTATTGAGCATGGCCTTGCCCACCAGAGCAAGACCCAGTTTTCCCCATAGCCAATTCCTCCTATCAGGAAACTTGCAGAAGCCTCTTTCCCTCATACATCAGAGGGCAGACAGAATGAAAACCACCATCACAGAAAACTAACCAAAATGATCACATGGATCACAGCTTTGTGTAACTCTTAAAGTATATGGTCCAGAAATCATTTCACCATAACACTGACAGTGAAATTGATAATGAAGTTTCATTTGGAACTAATATCCTGTCATCTTTTCTTTTGAGTATGTTATGTGCCAAAAACAGGTAAAATTAGGGGAAAATTTTTTTATGAATTATAGTAATATACTGACTAGCAGAGGTTGATGTTTGTGAATTTACTTAAGTATGTAGAATGCTCTGTGATATATATTAAAGCTAACAAATTCACACACAAAAAAATAAAACTTGAATTATATTTGAAGCATCAATTTCTTACCTATAAGCTGAAATCTTTACCAATATTTCAACATCCATGCTTATTAGAGAAAAACTTACAAGTATAGTGCTATGATTTTTATTTGGTTTCCTTTACACAATAATCAGACCTGAAAGTAACACCTCAGGCTTCAGTCCACATTTGAGGAAAGATTTTGATATACAGTCATGTCAAATATAGGGTTACAGTTTATATCTTTCATCTAGAAAATAAATTGCTATTTCAAAAATTGCTATTTCAAAAATTGTTTTCTTTCCCCTAATACTTCTACTGCTTCTCATCTACTTTAAATTAGAGTTACCTATATGTATTGATGCCATCACAAGTGCAATAATTTATAACACATAAAATTAATGGTATAATCAGATTTACAAAATCTTACAAAGCACATAGGTGGCTTTATAATATCTTTAATGTAACTAATTGATTAACTTATTCTCTGCTTGTCATTTATTTATTTTTGAACTATTATGGAATGTTTTCTCTGTCTTTTGAATCTTATATATGCATAACAAGCTTGTTTTATTACTGGTTGACATTTAAAGCACAATTCTGTCTCTTTTCCTGCTTGGAAAAATTGTTGGCTAATATGATAACAGATTTTTTCAATCTCAACCTTATTGAGTTTCATTGGGGGTATACAGAAACTGTCAAAATATGAGAGAAAGAAAGATAGCATTCAGCAGATTGTAGAATAAGTGATGAGAAATATGTTAATGGATAAGTTAAAATATTTTAAAATACCTTTGGTTTAAAATTGTCAGTCTTTTCCTTTTTGCTAAATTCAATGAGTCTCTAAATAATTCAGGGTTACAATTAGAAATAAATTATATCAATCCTGAAAAAATTATTCTATATTTCAACTGTGACTTTCAAGTAACGTTGAATACATATGCAAAAAAAAAAGAAAAAGAAAATTATGCATATCTATATATTACTTGTATCTAAAAAAATAATATCTAAAATACTGGAAAGTGCAAATTTACTTTCACTTACTGATTGCAAGTAAGAAAACAAGAATATGAAAAATGTGTGGTGTTAATAAGATCTACAGCAACATCTAATAATTAATGTAATTGCTTTAGAAATGATAATAATTGGTTTATACACAAGGCTATTCAAATTCTTTTTTTATTTTTATATAGAAAATATTTAGGTTGGGCTTGCTAACTGTTATTGATTACAAAGTAAGGGTAGGTAATCTGAAATGTTAGCCAGAATTAAGAAACACTGAAGCACATCCGAGGCCAGGGGCGGCAGCCGGGAGGAGCAACCCCACCTCCAAGGAGCGGTGGTTGCGCGGGTGCAGGAGGGCCTAGAGGAGCTATTCCACGTTCAAGGTCAGAAGGGGCAGTGGTGAGGAGATAGATACCCCTTGTCCAAGGTAAAGAGCAGTGGCTGTGCTTTGCTGGAGCAGCCATGAAGAGATACCCCAAGCCCAAGGTAAGAGAAACCCAAGTAAGACGGTAGGTGTTGCAAGAGTGCATCAGAGGGCAGACACACTGAAACCATACTCACAGAAAACTAGTCAATCTAATCACACTAGGACCACAGCCTTTTCTAGCTCAATGAAACTAAGCCACACCTGTGGGGCCACCCAAGACAAGCGTGTCATGGTGGAGAGGTCTGACAGAATGTGGTCCACTGAAGAAGGGAATGGCAAACCACTTCAGTATTGTTGCCTTGAGAACCCCATGAACAGTATAAAAAGGCAAAATGATAAGATACTGAAAGAGGAACTCCCCAGGCCAGTAGGTGCCCACTATGCTACTGGAGATCAGTGGAGAAATAACTCCAGAAAGAATGAAGGGATGGAGCCAAAGCAAAAACAATACCCAGCTGTGAATGTGACTGGTGATAGAAGCAAGGTCCAATGCTGTAAAGAGCAATATTGCATATGAACCTGGAATGTCAGGTCCACGAACCAAAACAAATTGGAAGTGGTCAAACAAGAGATGGCAAGAGTGAATGCCAACGTTCTAGGAATCAGTGAACTAAAATGGACTGGAATGGGGGAATTTAATTCAGATTACCATTATATCTACTACTGTGGGCAGGAATCCCTCAGAAGAAATGGAGTAGCCATCATGGTCAACAAAAGAGCTTGAAATGCAGTACTTGGATGCAATATCAAAAACCACATAATGATCTTTGTTCATTTCCAAGGCAAACCATTCAATATCACAGTAATCCAAGTCTATGCCCCAACCAGTAATGCTGAAGAAGCTGAAGTTGAACAGTTCTATGAAGACCTACAAGACCTTTTAGAACTAACACCCAAAAAAGATGTCCTTTTCATTATAGGGTACTGGAATGCAAAAGAAGGAAGTCAAGAAACACCTGGAGTAACAGGCAAATTTGGCCTTGGAAAATGGAATGAAGCCGGGCAAAGACTAACAGAATTCTGCGAAGAAAATGCACTGATCATAGCAAACACCTTATTCCAACAACACAAGAGAAGAGTCTACACATGGACATCACCAGATGGTCAACACTGAAATCAGATTGATTATATTCTTTGCAGCCAGAGATGGAGAAGCTCTATATAGTCAACAACAACAAGACCAGGAGCTGACTGTGGCTCAGATCATAAACTCCTTAGTGGCAAATTCAGACTTAAATTGAAGAAAGTAGGGAAAACCACTAGACCATTCAGGTATGACCTAAATCAAATCCCTTATGATTATACAGTAGAAGTGAGAAATAGATTTAAGGGACTAGATCTGATAGATGGAGTGCCTGATGAACTATGGAATGAGGTTCATGACATTGTACAGGAGACAGGGATCAAGACTATCCCTATGGAAAAGAAATGTAAAAAAGGAAAACGGCTGTCTGGGGAGGCCTTACAAACACCTATGAAAAGAAGAGAAGTGAAAAGCAAAGGAGAAAAGGAAAGATATAAGCATCTGAATGCAGAGTTCCAAAGAATAGCAAGAAGAGATGAGAAAGCCTTCCTCAGCGATCAATGCAAAGAAATAGAGGAAAACAACAGAATGAAAAAGACTAGAGATCTCTTCAAGAAAGTTAGAGATACCAAGGGAACATTTCAATCAAAGATGGGCTCAATAAAGGACAAAAATGGTATGGACCTAACAGAAGCAGAAGATATTAAGAAGAGGTGGCAAGAATACACAGAAGAACTGTACAAAAAAGATCTTCACAATCCAGATAATCACGATGGTATGATCACTGACCTAAAGCCAGACATCCTTGAATGTGAAGTCAAGTGGGCCTTGGAAAGCATCACTATGAACAAAGCTAGTGGAGGTGATGGAATTCAAGTTGAGCTATTTCAAATCCTGAAAGATGATGTTGTGAAAGTGCTGCACTCAATATGCCTGCAAATTTGGAAAACTCAGCAGTGGCCACAGGACTGGAAAAGGTCAGTTTTCATTCCAATCCCAAAGAAAGGCAATGCCAAAGAAAGCTCAAACCACCACACAGTTGCACTCATCTCACACGCTAGTAAAGTAATGCTCAAAATTCTCCAAGCCAGGCTTCAGCAATATGTGAACCATGAACTTCCAGATGTTTAAGCTGTTTTTAGAAAAGGCAGAGGAACCAGAGACCAAATTGCCAACATCCACTGGATATCAAAAAAGCAAGAGAGTTCCAAAAAAACATCTATTTCTGCTTTATTGACTATGCCAAAGCCTTTGACTATGTGGATCACAATAAAGTGTGGAAAATTCTGAAAGAGATGGGAATATCAGACCACCTGACCTGCCTCTTGAGAAACCTATATGCAGGTCAGGAAGCAACAGCTAGAACTGGACATGGAACAACAGACTGGTTCCAAATAGGCAAAGGAGTACGTCAAGGCTGTATATTGTCACCCTGCTTATTTAACTTATATGCAGAGTACATCATGAGAAATGCTGGGCTGGAAGAAGCAGGAGCTGGAATCAAGATTGCTGGGAGAAATATCAATAACCTCGGATATGCAGATGACACCATCCTTATGGCAGAAAGTGAAGAGAAGCTAAAAAGCCTCTTGATGATAGTGAAAAATGAGAGTTAAAAAGTTGGCTTAAAACTCAACATTCAGAAAACTAAGATCATGGCATCTGGTCCCATCATTTCATGGCAAATAGATGGGGAAACAGTGGAAACAGTGTCAGACTTTATTTTTCTGGGCTCCAAAATCACTGCAGACGGTGATTGCAGCCATGAAATTAAAAGACGCTTACTCCTTGGGAGAAAAGTTATGACCAATCTAGATAGCATATTCAAAAGAAGAGACATTACTTTGCCAACAAAGGTCCGTCTAGTCAAGGCTATGGTTTTTCCTGTGGTTATGTATGGATGTGAGAGTTGGACTGTGGAGAAAGCTGAGTGCCGAAGAATTGATGCTTTTGAACTGTGGTATTGGAGAAGACTCTTGAGAGTCCCTTGGACTGCAAGGAGATCCAAACAGTCCATTCTGAAGGAGACCAGCCCTGGGATTTCTTTGGAGGGAATGATGCTAAAGCTGAAACTCCAGTACTTTGGCCACCTCATGCGAAGAGTTGACTCATTGGAAAAGACTCTGATACTGGGAGGGATTGGGGGCAGGAGGAGAAGGGGACGACAGAGGATGAGATGGCTGGATGGAATCACGGACTCGATGGACATGAGTCTGAGTGAACTCCGGGTGTTGGTGATGGACAGGAAGGCCTGGCGTGCTGGGATTCATGGGGTCACAAAGAGTCGGACATGACTGAGCGACTGAAGTGAACTGAACCGAACTGAAGCTAGATTTTACTGGTGACATAAAGCAAGTGATCAGATAGATGATGATGAAAAGCTAGTGTTCCTATAATCCTATAGACTTATACCAAGTTTTTTATACTTTCAGGTTTTTTATGCTAAAGGTAGCTTATTTCAGAAGAGTTTACTATACGGCAATTTGTAAGTATAGACTACTTCTTTCTATTCTTAGTGTCCTAAAAGGAAAATATAATTCAGGTTGTCTTTGTTGTTGTTATTGGTCCTTGTATTTTTCTACACGACAGCTGTAAAATTGGCTCCTAATTAATGCTACCAGTACACGTATGAGTAATTTTTTCTTGTTTTTCTGACCTGCAATTCTGTGAATTCCCAGCCTGTCAACCGAGATCCTGAATGCAGGGAAATTGTATTCTGTTGATTTAATTACATCTTTCCTTCAAGAATTTGAATGATAATTTATATGGATCACTTTTTTTTTAATTTTATAAATGTAAAACTCTACTAGGAGAGCAATAGAGAAAGGGAGAGGTGGACAAAACAGCAGTAAACTTCAGAAGGAAACAAAAATTTGGATTTAGGCCTTCTCTTTTTCTATTCTTACATTATATTCATGAGATTGTTTCCTACTCTGTCAAATCAAAAAAAATTTTTTTTTAATTTTAGAAAAGGTAATTTGTGGCTCATTCTGCTTATAGAGTTTGCAGATCTCTGAACCCATAGCCTATCTAGAATCAGCTGTATTGCTGGTCTTCACTGAAGTACTCCAAACTGCTCTCCAAGTTCTTGCCATGCTACAGAGGAGAAAAATCTTACAGTGGTTTTCCCTCCCCCAGGAACAAAGTGGTAGATTGCACTTAACCCTGCTGACCAACAGTGTATGGATTACCTTGAAAACTGAGAGAAGAACAAATAACAAAATCGTGTTGTTGTTTGGGGGCAGAGTGGCAAGAAAATGATATTAGATACCAGTTTCAGTCTATGCCAGTCATTTTCTTCCCCAGTCCTTGCTTGCTGTTTCAAAGCCACAGCTGCAAGAGTCAAGGCAGAACTACTTGCTCAAACTGGCTAAGTTACTCAAATTAGTTAAGTTTCTACCTGAAGCAATGTATTCAGATTACTAACTTTTAGTAACAAGAAGATGATGTGGTATTTCTAACTTTCCCATTTCCAAAGGGAATTTTAATTCTCTTTCTTATTCCTCTTTCTTTCTTTCTTTTTTCCCTTCCCCTCCTTTATTCTTATTTCTTTAAAAAGTGTATACAAGGAATCAGAATCTGCTAGGCAAAAGCTTATATGATCATTTGCAACTACAAATTTGAATGTTATTAAATCAATATCTTCCTTAATTTGTAGCATTCAAACTATTTGTTTCACTTTTTATCTTCTCCTTCACTTGTCTGTATAACTAAGTATGACATATCTGAAAGAGATTTGGAAAATGTAGATACTGACTGCATAGCCACTTTCTAGAGACAGCTATAAAGGTATTAAAGAACAAAGACCAAAATCTTTGGCAGTCAGTTTTTATTTCCACCTCAAGAAAGAACAATGGTGCATTATATACATATATTAAGGTTCAATTGAAGTGCACTGCAAGTAAAATATTTAAGCTGTACATCTCATTATTCTTCAATTTAATCAAATTTTCTTTGATTTAGTGTGGTTCTGTCGCTCAGTCATGTCTGACTCTTTGCAACCCCATGGGCTGCAGCACACCAGGCTTCTCTGTCCATCACCAACTCCTGGAGCTTGCTCAAACTCAGGTCCATCCAGTCAGTAAAGCCATCCAACCATATCATCCTCTGTCATCCCCTTCTCCTGCCTTCAATCTTGCCCAGCATTAGGGTCCTTTCCAATGATTCAGTTCTTCCCATCAGGTGGCCAAAGTATTGGAGCTTCAGATTCAGCATCAGTCCTTCCAATGAATATTTAGGACTGATTTCCATTAGGATTGACAGGTTGATTTCATTGCAGCCCAAGGGACTTTTAAGAGACTTCATCAACACCACAGTTCAAAAGCATCAATTCTTCAGTGTTCAACTTTCCTTATGGTCCAAATTTCACATCCAAACATGACTACTGGAAAACCCATAGTTTTGACTAGATGGACCTTTGTTGGTAAAGTAATGTCTCTGCTTTTTTTTTTTTTTTTTTTTTATTTTATTTTTAAACTTTACAATATTGTATTGGTTTTGCCAAATATCGAAATGAATCTGCCACAGGTATACATGTGTTCCCCATCCTGAACCCTCCTCCCTCCTCCCTCCCCATACCATCCCTCTGCTTTTTAATATGCTGTCTAGGTTGGTCATAGCTTTTCTTCCAAGGAGCAAGTGTCTTTTAATTTTATGGAAGCAGTAACCATCTGTGGTGATTTTGGAGCCCAAGAAAATAGTCTCTCACTGTATCCATCATTTCCCCATCTATTTGCCATGGAGTGATGGAACCAGATGCCATGATCTTAGTGTTATGAATGTTGAGTTTTAAGCCAGCTTTTTCACTCTCCTCTTTCACTTTCTTCAAGAGGCTCTTCAGTTCCTCTTCACTTTCTGCCATAAAGGAGGAGTCATCTGTGTATCTGAGGTTATTGATATTTCTCCTGGCAATCTTGATTTCAGCTTGTGCTTCATCTAGCTCGGCATTTCACTCTGCATGTCAGTTAAATAAGCAGATGACAATACTGCCTTGACATACTCCTTCCCCAATTTGGAACAAGTCCACTGTTCCATGTTCAGTTCTAACTGTTGCTTCTTGACTTGCATATAGGTTTCTCAAGAGGCATGTCAGGTGGTCTGGTATTCCCAACTCTTTAAGAATTTTCCACAGTTTTTTTGATCCACATTAAAAGACTTTGGCGTAGTCAATAAAGCAGAAGTAGATGTTTTTCTGGAACTCTTGCTTTTTTTGATGATCCAGCATGTGGTGGCAATTTGATCTCTGGTTCCTCAGCCTTTTTAAATCCAGCTTGTACATCTGGAATTTGACAGTTCATGTACTGCTGAAGCCTGGCTTGGAGAATTTTAAGCATTTTTTTGCTAGCATGTGAGATGAGTGCAATTGTGCTGTCATTTGAGCATTATTTGGCATTGCCTTTCTTTGGGATTGGAATGAAAACTGACCTTTTCCAGCATTGGAGCCACTGCTGAGTTTTCCAAATGGTGGTAAGTTGAGTGCAGCACTTTAACACCATCATCTTTTAGGATTTTAACTAGCTCAGCTGGAATTCCATCATCTCCACTAGCTTTGTTCATAATGATGCTTCCTAAGACTCACTTTACTTCAGACTCCAGGATGTCTGGTTCTAGGTGAGTAATCACACCATGGTGGTTGTCTGGGTTTTTTAAGTCTTTTTGTACAGTTCTTCTGTGTATTCTTGCCACCTCTTCTTAATCTTTTCTGCTTCTATTAGGTCCTTACCATTTCTGTGCTTTATTTTTCCCATCTTTGCATGAAATGTTCCCTTGGTATCTCTAATTTTCTTGAAGAGATTTCTAGTCTTTCCCATTCTATTGTTTTCCTCTGTTTCTTTGCATTGAATACTTAGGAAGGTTTTCTTACCTGTCTTTGCTATTCTTTGGAACTTTGCATTAAGTACATCTTTGTCAGTGTTAATAGTTCACTCTTACTAATTTAATAATATGCAATGAATATAAAGTTGAAAATTGTGACCTTTGTTAAACTTTCTAATATATGAAATGAAAATTTATTGATTGATATTTATTTTTCTGAAACCAGAGGGAGAACATATTACATCTACCTCATTTATTTTCTTTGAAAATATGCAGTGTGAATGCATTTTTAAATTTTTGTTGTTGTTGATGTTGTTCAAGCATACTTCCTATTTAGCTGCTGTGCAAATTTTCAGAATTATATATAGCGTTTAAAGACACGCAGTATATGCAACTTTCAGGATGAAGTTATCCCAGACTTTTCTATATTTACTAATGCCACTAAAAAGCATAGTACGTGTTAAGTATTATGTAACAGAGTCCTGAGAAAAGTTTGTGAGTTCTATGAATTAATGATAAATGCCAATAATTAATTGAGATTGTTTTTTCTGAAGTTGTCATTTATCTCCTGATTGATTTAGTGTGACATTTGCTCCTAACTCTAGATTAACACTTTAAAATACATTGCATACATAGTATAACTCTCTCTTTCCAGTTCTGTTGTAAATAGCATTTGTATAGAAATGATGCTTATGGAATACACACATTGTTTCATAGTCTTTCCAACTCAGTAATATAGACAAACTGTTTCTCATTTGAGAAAGTTGATTATTTCTCCACTCCATTCTTCATTCTAGAATTAATAAGGCTGGCCATTATTATTTCCACACACACCCTATCCAATAGTGCATCTTTCCATGTTAGTTAATAATTTCACAATTGTTATTAGTAAGCATGATTTCCCAGGAAACACGTATCTATCGATAAGAGTAAAGGCTATACTGACACACTTTTTTTTAATGTTATGGTTTGAATAAGAGAGAAATTTACTTTTATCCCATAATTAGCATAAATGAGAGAGGATCTGAACTTTAGAGAAGTTCAGTTCTAAAAAGTTATATACCTAGTAATGGGGCTCTAAATTCCTCAACATTTTATTTCCCTCTCTAAGTTCAAGGCATCAGCTTTGACACTTCTTAAGCACCAGGAATGGGGAAAAATCCAGTCCTTGATATAGGACTTTAAGGAGATGACTCAAATATTTCATATGCTGATGTAAGGGAGGATAATAAACCCTTCTTTGTGGATGGGGGAAATATGTTCAGATAAACTAGGGAATCCTGTTATTAAGAATAAGAAGGAATTGATGGATGTTAGGGATAATTAAAATTATTTTCCTCATTTTTGGAATTGTAGATTGATAATGATTGTTAGGTCTTCCCAAGTGGCACTAGTGGTAAAAAAAAAAAAAGAAAAGAAAAGAAATGCGCCTGCCAATGCAGAAGATGCAAGAGATGCGGGTTCAATTCCTGGGTTGAGAAGATCCCGGGAGTAGGAAATGGCAACTCACTCCAGTAATATTGCCTGGACAATTCTATGACACAGAAGTCTGGTGGGCTACAGTTCATAGGGTTTCAAAGAGATAGAAACAACTGAGCACCTAAGCACACGGACTCAATGACTGTCACGTGGTAAAGTTTTTCTTTTAAGATCTGCAGTCTTCACCATACACCTTTCTGCGGGCATGGGGAATGACATATCTATACTATATATGTAAAAATAGATGCACTTAGAATGGAGAATAGTGAAGATTTACCTGCTACCCCAGATTTTTTCTCCTTATTTTAATAAATGGCAATTGCAGTCATTCAGTTGCTCAGGAAAAATATCTAGAAGCCCTTCTTATTTCTTCCCTTTTCCTCTTCCTCCAAATTCAACTCCTTGAAAAATACTTTGATCTCCTTTCAGAAGACATTCTGAATTTGTTCATTTTCTATACTGTGGTCAAAATTATTATAACACTGTTTAGCAATAGTCTTTTAAATGGTTACTTTAGTTCTTCTATTATCTCTTTCTTCTGATTCCCAGTTAAACAACATCTGTGATCTTTTGAAAATATATCACTCTACTTAAAATAATTCTCCAATAGCTTTCCCTTTGCAATTAAGATATGCAATTAAGATTTGCACTTTCTGCCACCCTTATGGCAGAAAGTGAAGAGGAACTCAAAAGCCTCTTGATGAAAGTGAAAGTGGAGAGTAAAAAAGTTAACTTAAAGCTCAACATTCAGAAAACGAAGATCATGGCATCCGATCCCACCACTTCATGGGAAATAGATGGGGAAACAGTGGAAACAGTGTCAGACTTTATTTTTCTGGGCTCCAAAATCACTACAGATGGTGACTGCAGCCATGAAATTAAAAGACGCTTACTCCTTGGAAGGAAAGTTATGACCAACCTAGATAGCATATTCCAAAGCAGAGACATTACTTTGCCAACAAAGGTTAGTCTAGTCAAGGCTATGGTTTTTCCTGTGGTCATGTATGAATGTGAGAGTTGGACTGTGAAGAAGGCTGAGCACCGAAGAATTGATGCTTTTGAACTGTGGTGTTGGAGAAGACTCTTGAGAGTCCCTGGACTGCAAGGAGATCCAACCAGTCCATTCTGAAGGAGATCAGCCCTGGGATTTCTTTGGAAGGAATGATGCTGAAGCTGAAACTCCAGTACTTTGGCCACCTCATGCGAAGAGTTGACTCATTGGAAAAGACTCTGATGCTGGGAGGGATTGGGAGCAGGAGGAGAAGGGGACAACAGAGGAGGAGATGGCTGGATGGCATCACTGACTCGATGGATGTGAGTCTGAGTGAACTCCAGGAGTTGGTGATGGACAGGAAGGCCTGGCTTGCTGCGATTCATGGGGTTGCAAAGAGTCGGACACAACTGAGCGACTGATCTGATCTGAAACTCTTTACCATAAGGATCTTCTTAATCAGACACCTAAATTTATTTCCAATTCCTTATTGATCTGAAATCTCACTTGTTTAACATATCCTAAGTCATGTTTTGGCTTTGTTTTGGCTGTCATGGCAAACTCAGTCTAGCCTCAGGTTCTTTGTAATTATGATTTATTTTGCCTGTATCATGGTTCTTCAAGAAATTTTCATGGCTGGGCTACATTTGTTTTTCAGAATATAACATAACTTTTATCTTTGAGAGGATATTTTCTTCCTAAGCATTGTATCTATTCTAGTCACTATTCCACCATGACACAGTAGGGGAAGGAGAAAGTGGGATGAACATAGAAAGTAGCATTGACATATATACTAGTGTGTAAAATAGACAGCTAGTGAGAAATTGCTATATAACATAGGAAGCCCAGCCTGGTGTTCTACAATTACCTAGAAGGGTGGGATGGGGGAAGGTTCATGATAGAATATATGTAAAATTATGGCTGATTTGTGTTTTTGTACAGCAGAAACCAATACAATGTTGTAAAGCAACTTTCCTTCAGTTTAAAACTAGATTTAAAAAATAAAACCTAAAAGTTAGGTTATGTAAAGTATGTCATTCATTGCGCTTTATGCTCATGGAGTGTAAATCATATAAAAGAATAAGTTATATCTAACTCTTATTTAAAATCATTGTATCCAAGGGATACATAACAGTGCCTGGAACATGTTAGTTGCTCAGGATATTTTCTTGTTTGAATAACTTGATTAGTCATTCCCTTTCAGTATCTTCTATTTCATGTAAACAATCCTCTAATACTTATTAAGTTTTTCAGGACTCAGGTTTTATTTTCCCATTTGGAAGTTTAATAAGGTAGCACTTTATGTCAGCCAGTGACATCAGCTCCTGATATTTCCTAATTTGCTTCCCTTTTCTCTTCAAACACAGCATGTCATTTGCTCTATTATCTTAGGATTTCTGCATGCACAAGTTTTTTTTTGGAAAAATATTTAATAGAAAGACATTCACATAGACATACAATATAAGAGTATATTTATTTATAACAAGGGAGTGACTAATGTTTATATTTAAAAATTATATTCTTTAAATGTACACCTAGTGTCAACTCATTAATCTGAGAATAAAAGTATCTTCTTGTCCACTCTTATCAACAAGTAGACATGTCTTTAATTTCCTCATTAAGAATATTTTACTGTGGACTTTTCAGGTGACTCAGTGGTAAAGAATCTGCCTGCAATGCAAGAGAATCAGGTTTGATCCCTGGGTCAGGAAGATCCCCTGAAGAAGGAAAAGGCTAGCCACTCCAGTAGTCTTGCCTGGAGAATTTCAGGGACAGAAAAGCCTAGAGGACTGAAGTCCATAGGGTGGCAAAGAGTCGGGAACAACTGAGCAACTAACACTTTTATTTATTTTCAACATTTTCTTTAGTTCTTAAAATACAAATCTGTATTATTATTAAAAGATGTTTATTTTTAACTGAAAAATAGTTTATTACATATGCCCATGAGTTTTTAGAAATAGTAGGAAGATAATTTCTTTGAGATTTATTTGGATTTCAGTGGAAATATATTATGTAAGATGACTTTGGCTGCTAGTAATAAAATCTCCAACTTAGATTTGCTCAAACAATGAAGAAATTTGTTTTCTTGTGTGAAAAGGGTTCAGAAGAAAGGCTAACCTTTTATTGTTTCTTAATGATGTATCAGAGTTCTTATACTCTTCTCTATAATTCCTTATAATCACAGCATATGATTTCTTCATGAACTAGTTTGGTCACATATTTATTTACTTTTGAAAAAGCCCAGATATAGCAATGTTATCATATATTTATTTGCCTTTTATTCAGGTGTAATAAATCTATTTTCAAAAACTTCTCAGATGACTTCTCTGTGGCCTCATTTCCCAGAAGGACCTCTATTCCATGATTGGTTTAGATGAATTGTTTATGTTGGAATGGATCATATAGAATAAACAAATATTTTGTGGTACTTACATACTCAAATGTAGTTTAGCAACACATATGCATTTAAGAGGAGAAGACAATGGCAACCCCTCCAGTACTCTTGCCTGGAAAATCCCATGGACAGAAGAGCCTGGTAGGCTGCAGGTAGGGTCTCTAAGAGTCGGGCATAACTGAGCGACTTCACTTTCACTTTTCACTTTCATACATTGGAGAAGGAAATGGCAACCCACTCCAGTATTCTTGCCTGGAGAATCCCAGGATCAGAGGAGCCTAGTGGGCTGCCGTCTATGGGGTCACACAGAGTTGGACATGACTGAAGCAACTTAGCAGCAGCAGTAGCATGCATTTAAGAATGAATACAGAATGTTACTGAAATATAGCATTATAATTTGGAATTATAACACAATCACAACATCTGAAGCCCAGTGATTCTCAGCTAGAGCCAGAAGCACTCTGCTAAGGGGCATACAGGGTGGAAATACGGGGTGGGGGGTATTTTTTCATTGTCATAAAACATCAAAGGTGGCACTGGCATATAGTGGTCATTAATCAAGAATGATAAATATTCTATAATACATAGGTTAGCCTTACATAAGTATGTTAAGAAACACTGATAAGTTCATATTTATGTAGAAAGATACATATAATTAGCCATGTGAATACCAAAATTACCATATAAAAATATAGGTACATATGTAGATTTATATGTAGTCATATGCTGTGTTGTGCTGCGCTAAGTCCCCTCATTCATGTCTGACTCTTTGTGACCTTATGGTCTGTAGCTTACCAGGCTCCTCCATCCATAGAATTCTCCAGGCAAGAATACTGGAATGGATTGATATACCCTCCACTAGGAAATCTTCTTGACCCAGGGATCGAACCCATGTCTCTTATGTCTCCTGCCTTGTCAGGGGGGGTTCTTTACCACTAGTGCCACTTGAGAAGTCCACATATAGTCATATGCTGCTGCTAAGTCACTTCAGTCCTGTCTGACTCTCTGCGACCCCATAGACGGCAGCCCACCAGGCTCCCCCATCTCTGGGATTCTCCAGACAAGAACACTGGAGTGCGTTGCCATTTCCTTCTTCAATGCATGAAAGTGAAAATTGAAAGTGAAGTCAACGGCAGCTCACCAGGCTCCTCTGTCCATGAGATTTTCCAGGCAAGAGTACTGACATCAAATATACTGTTACAAAAATGTATTCATCCCAGTGCACCAGCCCCAAGCATCCTGTATCCTGCATCAGGGGGGTTCAGGATGGGGAACACATGTACACCCGTGGTGGATTCATGTTGATGTATGGCAAATCCAATACAATATTGTAAAGTAATTAGCCCCCAATTAAAATAAATAAATTTAAATTAAAAAAATGTATTCAATTACTCATTTTGGCAATGTTAAACTTCACACGAGCCCTGTGTTTCTTTACACAGCAATAGATAAGAATTACCCCTACAGTTTCATGCTTCAGGAAACGGCTCACTATGATGAATCATTATTCCCCATATGACTTAGATAAGATTCACAAATGCCTCTCTCATTTACCAATGGTAAGGTCAGATACAGACTTTCTGAATTCCCATCCTTTGTCTCATAAATGATTATATATTTGTATCAACTAACCAACCTGGTCAAAATACCTGCTAATTTGACTGGACCAAAACTTAATTTTCTGTCCTTTGCTCAGGATACAGACCTCTGAATCATTATCAGCCTGTGCTAATATCTGAATATGGAACAACCAGTTCTTAATAACTCCTCCCAAGAATCTAGTAATCTCAAAGAAAAACATTTCTCCTGCTCAACTGTCCTATAGAGTTCCTTTCAACTGACTCCCCAGTACTTAGTACTTGTTGTCTTGCTTGTTGTTGTTGTTGTTTAGTGGCTAAATTGTGTATGACTCTTTTGTGACCCCATGAACTGTAGCCTGCCAGACTCCTTGGTCCATAGGATTTTTCAACCAAGTATACTGGAGTGGGGTGCCATTTCTTATTCCAGGGAATCTTCCTGGGCCAGGGATCCAACCTCCATCTCCTGCATTAACAGGCAGATTCTTTACCACTGAGCCACCAGGGGAGCCACTCTCTTGTTTACACTTCCCTGCAAATGAAAATTCTCTTCTGTTTAACCTGTGAAATGTTTGTAGATCAAGAGTTGAACACTACTGAGCAACTAACACACAGACACACACACACACACACATACACACACACACACTGTCTAAAGGTTTTCCCTAGTGCAATGGTCTTTTCGGATAAAACGTTTTTTTATCCAGATCCAGATTTATCATCCATCTTTCAATGTTTATGGAGTACCTATCATATACTAAAAACTAAGTACACAGGATTTACTAGACTGCCTTGGTGAGCCTTGTGTTAAATAAATTGAGTTGATTGATTTTTAAATTGAGTGGTTCAGAAGGGTCCCTCTGAGAAAGTGATATTATACTTTAGTCCTAAAAGAGAAAAAGAATGCAATTTTGCAAAGAGTGGCATGGAATTTTTCAGGCAGAAGAAATGAAATGTATGAAGGATCTGAAATATAAAACAATAATGCCTTCATTTTTTAAATTCAATTTGATATAAATGTCTAAATAAATCCCCACAATTAATTGTGTATTATTTAAACGTTTGCAATTTTAAATGTAAGTCATCACAGAAATTCAGTGAATAGAGTTTTACAGGAATCGTTGAGATTACTTTTTGAAATCAAATTAGGGACATGCACATTTTTGATTATATACTTTGGTTCTTCTGTGGAAAAAATTGATTCAATAATGAATTTCTGAATTGATATTGACAATTCTATGCGAGGAAATTTCTGATACACTATATTATGCCCCTGCTACTGCTGCTGCTGCTAAGTCACTTCAGTCGTGTCCGACTCTGTGCAACCCCATAGATGGCAGCCCACCAGGCTCCCCTGCCCCTGGGATTCTCCAGGCAAGAACACTGGAGTGAGTTGCTGTTTCCTTCTCCAATGAATGAAAGTGAAGTCGCTCAGTCGTGTCCGACTCTTAACGACCCCATGGACTGCAGCCCACCAGGCTCCTCCATCCATGGGATTTTCCAGGCAAGAGTACTGGAGTGGGGTGCCACTGCCTTCTCCATATTATGCCCCAAATAACATCAAAACTGGGATACACACTCTATCAGTTATCAGAACAAAGTATAAACTCCTCCATACCAAATTCTTTTTCAATTTTTCAGAATTTTATTTCCTCTGAGAATATAATCTGCTTAAATAATAATTGTAATGAATTAAAATTAGTATGTCAATTTTTTACCTGAGTATTTACTGACATTGCATTATCAATGTCCCTTGGATAGCTATAATTCTTACTATAATATGTCATCTGGCTTTGTTATTAAGTCACCTTCACCATTTTTTTCTTTTTGAAAGTAAAATCTGCCTGGTCAAAATGAAGATATAAAATCTTAAACTTCAGATTCTGCTGATATACATAGAGTTTTGATGTTTCTTATTAAAACATCCTGTATCCTCAATAATATTCTGCAAGTTCACTAAAAATGAATTTAAATAATAATAATGTATTTTAATGTAGCTACAATCATTAAATGACTTTAAAAAAAAAAGACTTTTTATTTATTTGTTGTGCTGGGTCTTTGTTGCTGTGCAGGCTTTCTCTAGTTGCTGAGAGTGGGGGCTACTCTTTGTTGCGATGCATGGGCTTCTCACTGTGGTGGTTTCTCTTGCTACAGAGCATAGGCTCTAGGCTTGCAGACTTCTGTAGTTGTGGTGTGTGGACTCAGTAGTTGTGGCATGTGGGTACAAGAGCACTGACTCAAAAGTTGTAGCACTTGGGCTTAGTTGCCATGTGGCATGTGGAATCTTCCTGGACCAGGTATTGAACCTATGTCCCTACACTGGCAGGCAGATTGTTTACCACTAGACCACCAGAGAAGCCCAACTGACTTTTTAAAAATAAATTTATACCCAATCTAAGCAGTAAGAAATATCACCTATTCCATGTGAAATTTATAGACTATAACAGATTTATAATGAATATTCCAGATGCCTTTTTTAATGAACAGTTATATATTGAATGTGAATCCATCTATAGATGGATTTTAATCTGTCTTGTGTCTTCTAAACAGTTTTTTTAACTTCCATTCATAACAGGGGATAGGCAGTGGCATATTCTGTTTACTGGTCCATAGACCATTAATAAAATTTAATGAACACAGCATATAAAAGTTTGATATAAAATTATTTATAATAAAATAGTTTTGATATGCTTTAGTATTCTAAATCTCCTATACCATCATTAAGACCAGAATTTCAGTGTTTCAGAATTCCAGTGTTATATATGATTCTTCCACCCTTTTTCCTACTGAAGCATTGCAAATTGGAGGTGAAAAAGGCAAAACGAAATGCAAATGCTCTGCTATCTTTCTTCTAGACTTTAAATTCCTCAACTGTCTCTCTTTTGAGTTTCAGGGTGTTAGAGAAAGAGACAAAGAACTTAGTAACAGAGTCCTATGGACTTGAAGGCTCACAAGGCACAACTGAAGGGTGCTCTGCCTTTTCTTCTTTCCTACCAAATGAAAATTTTGCCCCTGTTATTTAATTTTTCTTGTAACTTTTGCCTGAAAGAGTCTCTCTTTCCATTTAGCATATTTACAACTCTCAGATCCTGCTAACTTTTGAAAATATTTTCCTGTTCTAAGTAATTTAATTTTGGAACTATTATTCCAATACCTTTGTATTTGTGTACAAGATCTTTAAGTGCATGCAGTTCCCCTGAATCTTTTCTTGGTTTCTCTTATAAGACCATTTAGTTGGTCTACATATGGCATAAAGTCAACAGGTGAAACACTATGAAAAATATTTTTGGATATGACAGATAATTATATTAAAATATAATACCTGTAAGCACTAAATGCTACAGAATTGGCAATTTATGTTATTAATTTTCAAAACCATATATTCCATAACAAACATTCTAGAAACACAATACAGGTAAAAGCAAGATTTTGAAATATGTTCAGAATGCTAAATGTGTCATTGGTATTTACATATTTCAAATTTTAGATATCCAAACATTGTATTGAAAGGCATTGATTGATTGTTAACTTTGCCTCTTTTCTAGAATAAAGCAGGTTATATACAAATAAATTAAACAGATTAAGGATCCTTACATTAAGTAACAAAAAGTTGATTTTTTCCCCAAATTTAAGACATTTTATAAAAGGAATGAATTGTAGTTATCATAATTTGCAAGAGAAAAAAGTTAAAAAGGATGGCTGCAAACTAAAACTAATGAAGCAAATGCACTAGGCAGAATATATGTATGTTTGTTTGTGGGTCTGTGAATCTATTTTCTTTTTTCTCTTTTGAGGATAGTGAGTGACTAAATAGGAATAATTTTCCTATGCTAATATTCCTTAAAATTTTGTTTACCTTATCATTAACAGTGATGCTACTTCAAAAGGGCACATTATTATATTAAACACAGGTTAAATATAATTTGGAGAATTTTGAGCATAACTTTACTAGCGTGTGAGATGAGTGCAATTGTGCGGTAGTTTGAGCATTCTTTGGCATTGCCTTTCTTTGGGATTGGAATGAAAACTGACTTTTTCCAGTCCTGTGGCCACTGCTGAGTTTTCAAATTTGCAGGCGTATTGAATATAGCACTTTCACAGCATCATCCATTAGGATTTGAAATAGCTCGACTGGAATTCCATCACCTCCACTAAAGGCAATGCCAAAGAATGCTCAAACTACCGCACAATTGCACTCATCTCACATGCTAGTAAAGTAATGCTCAAAATTCTCCAAGCCAGGCTTCAGCAATATGTGAACCGTGAACTTCCTGATGTTCAAGCTGATTTTAGGAAAGGCAGAGGAACCAGAGGTCAAATTGCCAACATCTGCTGGGTCATCGAAAAAGCAAGAGTTCCAGAAAAATATCTATTTCTGCTTTATTGACTATGCCAAAGCCTTTGACTGTGTGGATCACAATAAACTGTGGAAAATTCTGATAGAGATGGGAATACCAGACCACCTGACCTGCCTCTTGAGAAACCTATATGCAGGTCAGGAAGCAACAGTTAGAACTGGACATGGAACAACAGACTGGATCCAAATAGAAAAAGGAGTACATCAAGGCTGTATATTGTCATCCTGCTTATTTAACTTATATGCAGAGTACACCATGAGAAACTCTGAGCTGAAAGAAGAACAAGTTGGAATCAAGATTGCCGGGAGAAATATCAATAACCTCAGATATGCAGATGACACCACCCTTATGGCAGAAAGTGAAGAGGAATTAAAAGGACTCTTGATGAAAGTGAAAGAGGAGAGTGAAAAAGTTGGCTTAAAGCTCAACATTCAGCAAATGAAGATCATGGCATCTGGTCCCATCACTTCATGGGAAATAGATGGGGAAACAGTGGAAACAGTGTCAGACTTTTTTGGGGGGGCTCCAAAATCACTGCAGATGGTGACTGCAGCCATGAAATTAAAAGACACTTACTCCTTGGAAGGAAAGTTATGAGCAACCTAGATAGCATATTCAAAAGCAGAGACATTACTTTACCAGCAAAGGTCTGTCTAATCAAGGCTACAATTTTCCAGTAGTCATGGATGGATGTGAGAGTTGGACTGGGAAGAAGGCTGAGCACTGAAGAATTGATGCTTTTGAACTGCAGTGTTGGAGAAGACTCTTGAGAGTCCCTTGGACTTCAAGGAGATCCAACCAGTCCATTCTAAAGGAGACCACTCCTGGGTGTTCATTGGAAGGACTGATGCTGAGGCTGAAACTCCAATACTTCGGCCACCTCATGGGAAGAGTTGACTCATTGGAAAAGACCCTGATGCTGGGAGGGATTGGGGGCAGGAGGAGAAGGGAATGACAGAGAATGAGATGGCTGGATGGCATCACCGACTCGATGTACATGAGTTTGGGTGAACTCCTGGAATTGGTGACGGACAGGCAGGCCTGGCGCACTGCAATTCATGGGGTCACAAAGAGTCGGACATGACTGAGCTACTGAACTGAACTGAAATGAAATGTAATTTAATGAAAAATCTTTTAGAGAAAAAAATACTTTGATTTAATTATTATGATACTTAAAAATCATTTGTTTTGTTCCATTGAGAGTAAATTAGCACCTATAAGGATTGAAGAAATAACAAAAATCATTTTTGAGGTTTTAAGGTATGTGTTAAGGAAATAAATGATGATAAGGATAGGAGACAGAGTCTTCCCTGGTGGCTCAGAATCTGCCTGCAATGCCAGAAACCAAGTTTGACCCTTGAGTAGGGAAGATCTACCTGGAGAAGGGAATGGCAGTCCATTCCAGTATTCTTGCCTGGAAAATCCAACGAACAGAGAAGGCTAATGTGCTACAGTCCATGGGGTCTATTGAAAAAATAACAAAAAAATAATTTTTGAGATTTTAAGGTATGTGCTAAGGGAATAAATGATGATAAGGATAGGAGACGGGGGCTTCCCTGCTGGTTCAGTCAGTAAAGAATCCCCCTGCAATGCAGGAGACCGCCTGCATCACAGGAGACCTGGGTTTAATCCCTGAGACTGTAAGATTCCCTGGAGAAGGACATGGCAACCCACTCCAGTATTTTTGCCTGGAAAATCCCACCAACAGAGGAGCCTGGTGGGCTACATTTCATGAGGTCACAAGAATCAGACACGACTTAGTGCCTAACCACAACCACAAGGACAGGAGACAGAAAATATATATTCAGTGTGCTTACACAAGTAAAGAAATCTTGGAATGAATGAATAATTTTACTCTCAATAAGACTGTGGACCAAGTGCACATTTATATCTGATGTTATTGGTTTACTTTTTCCTCATAATAAAATTGATGCACAAATTTATAATTACTATAATGACATACATATAAATATCAATGTTGATTCCTTCAGTGTCATGCTTATCAGTTCATTTCAATCGCTCAGTCGTGTCCAACTCTTTGAGACCCAATGTATAGTAAATAAAATTTTAAGAATAAAATCTAATTTAAACTTTATAATTCACAAACAAAATATTTACTTAAGGTGTTTGATATTATATTTTTAAATATATTTGAAATATTCACGTTAAACTTTGCTAGATACTTTTACATACAATATGTATAAGTAATCAGAATAATTAAGTATAAGTAATCAGAATGATGCGTGTTTCTTTGCTTCTTCCTCAAATAAAGAACTTTAATTTACAGTCACTAAGTCATGTCTGACTCTTTGCAACCACATGGAATGTAGCACCCCAGCCTCCCTGTCCTTCACTATCTCCCAGAGTTTGCTCAAACTTATGTCTGTTGAGACAGTGATGCTATCTAAATATCTCATCATCTGTTGTCCCCTTCTCTTCCTGCCTTCACTCTTTCCCAGCATCAGTGTATTTTCCAATGAGTCAGTTGTTCGCATCAAGTGGCCAAAGTAATTACTGGAGTTTCAGCTTCACCATCAGTCCTCCCAATGAACATTCAGTGTTGGCTTCCTTTAGGATTGACTGGTTTGATCTACTTGCAGTCCAAGGGACTCTCAAGAGTTTTATCCAGCACTACAGTTTGAAAGCATCGATTCTTCAGTCCTCATCCTTCTTTATGGTTCAGCTATCACATCTGTACATGACTACTGGAAAGGCTACAGCTTTGATTGTACAAACCTTTGTTAGCAAAGTGATGTCTCTGATTTTGAATATACTCTCTAGGGTTATCAGAGCTTTCCTTCCAAGGAGCAAGTGTCTTTTAATTTCATGGCTGCAGTAACTGTCTACAGTGATTTTGGACTCTAAGAAGTCTGTCAGCGTTTCCATTTTTTCCCCATCTATTTGCCATGAAATGATGATACCAGATGCCATGATCTTAGTTTTTATAATGTTGAGTTTTAAACCAGTTTTTCACTCTCTTTCTTCAGTTTCATCACGTGTCTCTTTAGTTCCTCCTCACTTTCTGCCATAAGGGTGGTGTCATCTACATATCTGAAGCTATTGATATTTCTCCAGCAATCTTAATTCCAGCTTGAGCTTCATCCAGCACAGCATTTTGCATGATGTGCTCTGCAGATAAGTTAAATAAGCAGGATGACAGGATACAGCCTTGACTTACTCCATTCCCAATTTTGAACCAGTCCAATTATGTGTGGTTCTGATTGTTTTTTGGCCTGCATACTAGTTTCTTACCAGGCAGATAAAGTGGTCTGATATTCCTATTCTTTAAGAATTTTCCACAGTTTCTTATTCAATTAATGTTTAAATATATTACTTTGAGATTTTTACAGACACAGTTAATTAAAAATCACCTTCAAATATAAAGTATGGAGCAAATAAACATGTTCAACACTAAGACTATCATTTGAAATATTTTATTAATTTAGGAAAATTCACATATTTTACTATCCAATTAAGTGGCATACATTCAGACAAGCCTAAGTCCAGGATCTCCTTAGCAGTTCATTCCACTCAGAGCAGCAAGAAAACAGGCTGTTGGTTCTCTTCCATGTCTCTTATACAGACTGTAGCTGCTGCTGTTGTGACAGCCTGTCTGTATTATTGCTTCTTTATGTATTCATTTTTACAGCTGTAAACAGAGTCTATTCTTGTAAGAATTTGCATAGAAATTCATCTTAATAAAACAGGGCTCAAATACTTATACTAGTGTATATACTGTTACAAAATATTATATCACTTTCTCTTTGAATAAATGTGGTTTTTTGAAAATTAATTTTTTTGTGCAGTGATCACAATCTGTAAATCAAGAAAAATTGTTACAAATTATTTGTACAAATTAAATGCATAATTGTTCTCATTTAGACTGGGACGACCCAGAGGGATGGTACTGAGAGGGAGGAGGGGGGGGGGTTCAGGATGGGGAACACGTGTATACCTGTGGCAGATTCATGTTGATGTATGGCAAAACCAATACAATATTGTAAAGTAATTAACCTCCAATTAAAATAAATAAATTTATATTAAAAAAAGAAAATAAAATTGTTTTCTACTACAAAAAAGTAGTGACAAAAGTTCCTTGGGATACACTATTATGCATTTTGATTACAGCCAGAATTCAGCAATAAATTAGATACTGATTAATATCCCACCCTCCAGTGGCATTGTGCTGTCAGAACAAATTAGTCAAGAATATATATGAGTTGGACTGTGAAGAAGGCTGAGTGCTGAAGAATCGATGCTTTTGAACTGTGGTGTTGGAGAAGACTCTTGGGAGTCCCTTGGACTGCAAGGAGATCCAACCAATCCATTCTGAAGGAGATCAGCCCTGGGATTTCTTTGGAAGGAATGATGCTAAAGCTGAAACTCCAGTACTTTGGCCACCTCACGCGAAGAGTTGACTCATTGGAAAAGACTCTGATGCTGGGAGGGATGGGGGGCAGGAGGAGAAGGGGACAACAGAGGATGAGACGGCTGGATGGCATCACTGACTCAATGGACGTGAGTCTGAGTGAACTCCGGGAGTTGGTGATGGACAGGGAGGCCTGGCATGCTGTGATTCATGGGGTTGCAGAGAGTCAGACACGACTGAGCAACTGAACTGAACTGAACTGAACACACGCAGATCTGGACCTTGAGGTGGGGATCTTTGCAACTTTCTTAAAATCATAATCTTCTCCCCAAGAGAGGATGGTTTCAGTCTTGTGCATCCAAAAGCCTGTGGAATATTGATTAATAAACTTTAAAGTGTTAAAAATGAAAGAAAAAAAAAGAATATATATCTTTGAAAGAAAGTCATCAACATTTTACATTAAAAAAAGAAAAAAGAAATCCCAGTGCAATGCATGGGAAAGCAAAGTGCTTCTGTGATAGAAAATGTTACTTGCATACAATGGAGTCTGCAACTGTATCTTCATTTGCCGAGTTCAGCATGCTGGAATTAGTGCAATCTGGTAAAAAGTGTGCTGGATTTCAAGTCAGCAGATAAAGAAGCTCCCATGAATTTTGGGCCTAGAAATATATCTACCTGTAAAAATTATATATTATTATCACCTTGTATGATTATTTTGAAAGTAAGTAGTATAATTTTAATGTTGAATGTTTTTCCTTGTTATGCATTACTCAGTTTTAGAATTGGAAGAAGGAATCTGGGATCATTTAATCCCTTTAATAAGAGTAAACTATATGTTAGTTAATATAATTAGTTGCATGCAGACCACAGAAGAAATGGAAGGTGGGTAGGGAACTATAGAAACTTTTTCAATCAGAGCCTAGAGCACTCTCTATTTTATATTATTATTATTATTATTCAGTGATATAGAAATTGTTCTCTACAAATAAAAAAGCAAAGACTATGGAGGAATTAACTGCAGATGGTGACTGCAACCATGAAATTAAAAGACGCTTACTCCTTGGAAGGAAAGTTATGATCAACATAGGCAGCGTATTAAAAAGGCAGAGACATTACTTTGCCAGCAAAGGTCCATCTAATAAAGGCTATGTTTTTTCCAGTAATCATGTATGGATGTGAGCATTGAACTATAAAGAAAGCTGAGCACCAAAGAATTGATGCTTTTGAACTGTGGTGTTGGAGAAGATTCTTGAGAGTCTCTTGGACTGCAAGGAGATCCAACAAGTCCATCCTAAAGAAAATCAGTCCTCGTGTTCCCAGGATCTCCTTGCAGTCCAAGAGACTCTCAAGAATCTTCTCCAAAACCATAGTTCAAAAGCCTCAGTTCTTTGGTGCTCAGCTTTCTTTATAGTTCAACTCTCACACCCATACATGACTACTGGAAAAACTATAGCCTTTATTAGATGGATCTTTGTTGACAAAGTAATGTCTCTGCTTCAAATATGAAATTCTTATTTTTACTTTGTACTATTTAAATCCTCACTGTTTTTATTATTGAGTTTTCAGTTCTTAGAGAAATACCTATTATTAAAACCTCTATTATTGTGGGGAAAAAAAAAGAAAATCAGTCCTGAATATTCATTGGAAGGACAGGTTTTGAAGCTGAAATTCCAATACTTTGGCCACCTGATGTTAAGAGCTGACTCATTGGAAAAGACCCTGATACTGGGAGAGATTGAAGGCAGGAGGAGAAGGGGACAACAGAGGATGAGCTGGTTGGATGGCATCACCGACTCAATGGACATAAGTTTGAGTAAACTGGGAGTTGGTGATGGACAGGGAGACCTGGCGTGCTGTAGTCCATGGGGTCGCAAAGTGTCAGACTCAACTGAACTGAACTGTGGAGGAATAATTCACATAAGAAAAGCCATTCATTATTTAAAACATGTAAATTAAATCCTGGATAGATTTAACTTTATAGTCATTGGAGTTATAAAATTTGGCAATGATTATATCATCTGAGACCTGACAATTTATAATAAAATGACCATATCATAATCACAAGTTCTGATGAAATATGATAATTAGCTGTGATATATAAAACAGCAAAACATATTTGTGAAACAATTTATTAATTTTTTTTCAAATATTTTAACACAGTCTTACTAATGAGGATCAGTTGATGGAATTAACAATCATTCTGGCCATTAGTTAATATTTTAAGATGGGACCCTTTGCCTGAGATAAAGATATATATTCAAAATTTAAAACCATCTTTGAAAAGTTAAAAGCCCGAAAAGACAGCCTTCAGAATGGGAGAAAATAATAGCAAATGAAGCAACTGACAAACAACTAATCTCAAAAATATACAAGCAACTCCTACAGCTCAACTCCAGAAAAATAAATGACCCAATCAAAAAATGGGCCAAAGAACTAAATAGACATTTCTCCAAAGAAGACATACAGATGGCTAACAAACACGTGAAAAGATGCTCAACATCACTCATTATCAGAGAAATGCAAATCAAAACCACTATTAGGTACCATTTCACACCAGTCAGAATGGCTGCGATCCAAAAGTCTACAAATAATAAATGCTGGAGAGGGTGTGGAGAAAAGGGAACCCTCTTACACTGTTGGTGGGAATGCAAACTAGTACAGCCACTATGGAGAACAGTGTGGAGATTCCTTAAAAAACTGGAAATAGAACTGCCTTATGATCCAGCAATCCCACTGCTGGGCATACACACTGAGGAAACCAGAAGGGAAAGAGACACGTGTACCCCAATGTTCATCGCAGCACTGTTTATAATAGCCAGGACATGGAAGCAACCTAGATGTCCATCAGCAGATGAATGGATAAGAAAGCTGTGGTACATATACACAATGGAGTATTACTCAGCCATTAAAAAGAATACATTTGAATCAGTTCTAATGAGGTGGATGAAACTGGAGCCTATTATACAGAGTGAAGTAAGCCAGAAGGAAAAACATAAATACAGTATACTAACGCATATATATGGAATTTAGAAAGATGGTAACAATAACCCTGTGTACGAGACAGCAAAAGAGACACTGATGTATAGAACAGTCTTATGTACTCTGTGGGAGAGGGAGAGGGTGGGAAGATTTGGGAGAATGACATTGAAACATGTAAAATATCATGTAAGAAACAAGTTGCCAGTCCAGGTTCGATGCACGATACTGGATGCTTGGGGCTAGTGCACTGGGACGACCCAGAGGGATGGTATGGGGAGGGAGGAGGGAGGAGGGTTCAGGATGGGGAACACATGTATACCTGTGGCAGATTCATTTTGATATTTGGCAAAACTAATACAATTATGTAAAGTTTAAAAATAAAATAAAATTTAAAAAAAAAGAAAAGTTAAAAGCCCAATAAGTACATAGAAGAGGACCCAATAAGTACATAGAAGATTTTTCACCTGAAAATTAGCCATTAAATTTGTATCTATAAAGTACCTAGTACCAAACAATGTATAGTAATCAACAACAGACAATATACAAGTCTTCACTATTGAATTCTAGGTAATATTTTATTTCTTTCCCAGAAATACTATACTATGGCTTAGGATGTATAAAAAAGATGTTGTATAAAATATGTATGTTTTAACTGAAATTATATTTAGATCAGTGGTTCTAGGGATCATTTTCTAAGCCTACAATGGTACTATAATTTTCTACCTGGTTTGTGATAAAGTTAGATGATATCTAAATGGTTAATAGTACTGCAATGCAAGACTCTATGGTCCTGCAAGCTCAATTATCATTCAAGGTCTTAGACTCCTTTAAGATGTCTCATTTTAAATAACACAATGATATCTAAGGAAGGTGATAACTACTATTAGCATTTTTCACAATTTATGCAGATAATACATTTATGAATTTAACTTGAAGAAAATTATTTAAAAGTAAAACTAAAAGGAAGGAAGGTAGGGAAGAAGAAAGGAGAAAAGAAAAATATAAAATTATAGTTCTAACACTATTTCTTTGAGAAAATTCAAAACAGTCCAAATCTGAAATAAAAACAAAATGGAGAAGTAAACTTGTAATATCTTTACAGTAGAATTTGATGTAGCTTTTAACAATAATCATGAACACCATGCAGTGATGCTACAATTGTCACTCCTATAAAAGTGCAGATACAGTTTTTCTCATAATACATCCCCAATTTAAGACTCAGGTACCCAAAACTGCTAGCATGATTGACTGTCCACAGATCACAGAAGAGTTTCTTCCCAGGAATTCCCCTTAACTGAGGGAAGCTTCAGAACTCATAGTTATACACTTTCGTGGGACAACCTAATCCCAGGTGGCTCAGTGTAAAGAATATGCCTGCTAATGCTGGAGATGCAGGAGACTAGAATTCTATCCCTGAGTCAGGAAGATATCGTGGAGGAGGAAGTGGCAACCTGCTTTGGTATTCTTGCCTGGAAAATCCCATGGACAGAGGAGCCTAATGGGCTACAATCCATGAGGATCATAAAGAGTCAGACATGACTGAGTGCCTGAGCATGCACACAGATTCAAGGATCAGGAGATTAGGGCACACAAAATCCTAGTACCCTTGCCTCGAGTTATCACTTCACTAAAGGGAAAATCCAGATTTTGGGCTAACTAAGAGATGGGCTGATACCTCATGTCTGGGGAAATTGCTCTGCAATGTAACTTCTGTACCCAGTCCCTGACTTCCAAATTTCCTCCCAAGGGCTTCTTACTAATCTCCTGCACACAATTTCTATCTCAGTCTATTTCCCAGGGATTCAATAAACTAAAAGGTAAAAAAATCAGAGTGTCAAACTGATGTAGGTTAACATTACAGTTAAACAAAATGTAAATAAAAATAGAAACATTTCTTACAAATATAAATATATGTATTATAATTTTCCCCCAGTTACTTGCAGTCATTTGTTTAAACATAGATGACTACATCAAACTCTGAGAATTATATTCAAGCTCAACCAATCAGATATTAATCAAAATAATAATATCAGGATAATATCATAAATGTTGTAGTAAAGATTCAACAAATATTTTAGGTTCTCTCTAGTGAAATAAAGACTTTCTGGTTGTAAGAGTGAAAGGAATGACTTATAGAATTTATTACATATTATGCATTTAACATATGTATGCCTTCATCTTCTAAAACCAAGTTACATGTATAGAAACTACAGCAATTTGTATATTTCTTAAAAGGCCACAGAATTTTCACATAAATTGAGCTATTTTCAGATTAAATAATGAAAGCCTTAATTCCCAGTGATGCTCAAGACTCAAAGGTAAATAAGAATCAATTTAGTTGATTCTTATTTCTGGATATAACCAATTAATTTCGAGTATTCATTATGATTTTATTCTTAGCAATGAACTTTATTCTTCCCTTAGTATTAACTTTGATTTTCTACAGGTTTAGTCGACGTACTCTGTTCTACCTTCTCACTCCAAATTTGTCATTCCTGCTTTGCCCAGCACTAGCCATATCCAAAAGTCTATGTACCAAGAAGTTTATTTTAGCTCTGAGTCATATGTTTTCTGCATGTAAAATAATCCACCTCTTAGGAGAGTAATAGCGTGCTGTTATGCTTAGTACTAAATGCCTATGATGAATTGGTTTATACTCTGCCTAAAAAATGTAGCCCACATTTAAGAAATGTTTTTAAACCACTATACAACAAGTGAAATCTGTTTCCTTCTCCACTGGAATGCAAAGTGGTAATGTAAATAAAAACGGGAAAATAAAATTGTCAGTTATTTCTTTGTACCACACTACCACAGACCACTTAAATTTAATAATAATGCTTAGCTCTAAAAATAAAAATATGAGACTATAGTTAAAGCTTTACATTGTGGGTAGAAAAATCTGAGAACTGTAGAAGTTATTAAATCTGCCTAAAGTGAGTTAATTAGTATATGTTACATAATAATAGCTACAGTAAATAAATGTAATATAATAAAAGATATAATATAAACCAATATATCAGAAAAAATGAAATAGAATACTAATTTTATATATATATATATATCTCATAATGTTAGGAAAATTAAATAAATAGTCTTATTTAGGCTTCAGAGACAAAGCAGAGCAGGTCTCTGACCTTGCTTCAAACCTGCCTGGACACTGCCCTGACTGGGAATGACTGGGAATGATTGCTTGCAGTGAGTGCAAGACTTACAGCGCCTTAGATAAGATGGGGGAGGAATCTTGAGGTTGTTGAGCCCCTGAAGGCAGCCTGGACAACCAAACCCCAGGCTTAGCAACAATCCTAGTTTTACAAGACAAAACATCATTAGCATGAAACCAAGCTTGCAATTTGGTCACGATTGATGATGATATTAGTTTGTGTCTGTCCTTGGATTATAAAGGGAACCCCAAACCACTATCTTTGAAGTCTCATCCATGGAGCAGACTGTTTCTGACATTTTCCCAATTGGGATTCCAGATATGTTTTACATGGGACTTCCCAGCACTGTTTAAGTTTGGATGTTGGTCAAAACACAATTTGGTGATGTATCCTCTGATGTTTCTATTTCTCTTTTCTTTTAATGTTAGTCTATTGAAAGTAAGCTCTATAATTCTCTAATAAATATTTGTATTATTTATCCATATATAACGAGTGGCTTATTTTGTTAACAAATCCTTTGAACCTGAGGTGAAACTGAAAAATTTCCGCAAAACACATAATAAAATATAATATCTTCCTAATTGGAAGGAAACAAATATGACATATCCATATATCTTAATCTTAAATTAGTTGTCAATGCTTCTATATTTTAAAAAAGCAGGTAAATATAAGGTAACTTATGAATTACTTGCTAATGTCAGCAAATCATTAAAAATGTGTGTTTCTCATACATAGAACACAAATTTATGGCTACCAAAGGAGAAACTGAGGAGAGGAATAAATTAGGAGTTTGGGATTACACATTATAAACACATTACTATGAACTGCTATAAAATAAACAAGTACCTTTTATATCACATAGGGAACTATATTCAATAACTTGCAATAACCTATAATGGAAAAGAATCTGAAAAAGAAAATATATTGTTTTATATGTAATTTTGAGTTATAAATTTTGGCAGAACCCTGTGCCTTGGCTGCCCAGGTGGTGCAGTGGTAAAGGATCTGCCTGCCAAATCAAGAGACCCAGGAGAGATCCCCGTGCTGTGTTGCGGAAGTGTGTAATTTCCTTGGTTCTGTCTCACTGTAGCAAAAATTTGAAGAGACCAGTGTTACAGCTTGGTGTTACAGCTCAGCTTTATTTGGCAAGCAAAGGAAAAGACATCCCTGAGGTGTCAGGGCTGGCTGCTGCTGCTAAGTCACTTCAGTCGTGTCCAACTCTATGTGACCCCATAGACAGCAGCCCACCAGGCTCCCCCGTCCCTGGGATTCTTCAGGCAAGAACACTGGAGTAGGTTGCCATTTCCTTCTCCAATGCATGAAAATGAAAAGTTAAAGGGAAGTCGCTCAGTTGTGTCCAACTCTTCGCGACCCCATGGACTGCAGCCCACCAGGCTCCTCCGTTCATGGGAGCTGTCAGAGCAAACCGACCCAAAAGAAGCGAAGAGAAGAGAAGCCAGAGGCTCAGTTTTGGCTCTTCTTTTTATGTTTTTTTTCTCCTCCCCTTGAGCCTGCCCTATGTAAATTGGGCTAGCCAGGAGGGCTGTTTGCTTCACCTTAGGTTCTCACTCCCATCCTCGGACCTTCCTTTGTTCTATTTTCATGGGCTTTTTCTTTTCTTTGTCTTTTTTAGCCACCACCATTCTGGCTTCTTTTTCCCTATTCCAACTACCTAACATTTCCCGCTTGAGAGATGGGAAGCCCAATTCATTGGAAATAGGGACATCAAGATCTCTCTGGCTACTTCCTGCTGAACTGGGATGATGAGGGGCATTGGGCCTCCCCCTCTTGCTAGTCTCAAGCTTCAGAGTCCTTATAGTGGTGTCCATCTAAGGGTGAGTGATATTTTCCATGGTTGGGTGTAGTTTTATATATCCTTTTTGAACTGCTACTGCATGTTGTAGCTTGTTGACCTGGGCAGAGGCAGAATAGGTTAGACAATTGATAATACATGGAGCAATCATGAACAGCATCAATATGATGATAACAGGGATTAGTAGGGGCATTAGCTAACTCCAAATTCCCCATCGTCAGAAGGATCACCCAAAGAGAAACTGTAGCCACCCTGAGAATGCTCCAGCTTGTTCTTTGAGATCCTGTAGTGTCTGAATATTTTTCTTGAGGACTGTGAGACTTTCTTTAACTTGTCTGGAAGTATTTACTCAGAAACAACATGTCTCATTAAACATGGCTCAAGTCCCTCCTTGTTCAGGGATCAGGAGATCTATCTCCTGTCTGTTTTGGAGTACAAACCCTGACAAACTGTGTTGGATCTTCAGAACTATCCTGATAAATTGTATCTGCAGAAACTTAATTTTGGCGGTGTTCATTAGAATAACACTCCTTTGTAGGCCTGAATTAGGCTATCTAAGATCTCCCAGGGGCTCACAGGTGTATTGAGTGTCCTCTTCTATTTTCTTCCATGGCTTGACTCATGAGTAGTGAATCCAGGAATCATGTCCTGGTACCTTGACTGCTGTGGGGGTAGAAAGTATTACAGGGTAAGGGCCCTTCTATGTGGGCTGGAGTTGAATCTTTGGGGACACATCTTTCCAGATTTTAGTTAGGGCTTGAATCCCTGGAGCATATAGTGGTGGCTCTTTAGAATCTTTTGGGTCCTGGTTGACACCCCACAAGCATATATCTCGTTGGAATTGCCCAACGCCATGGTATAAGGCCAGAGGGTCTGAGCCTCTGGATCTAGGAAGAGATCATTGACATAAACAAAAGGTCTCCCATTATAGCATCTCATAAGGACTAAGGCCAACCTGTTTCTTAGGGGCAATATGGCTGCAGAGGAGAACTATAGGTAAAGCCTCCTTCCATCTCAGGAAGGTCTCCTGGGTTATCTTTTTTATCACTGATTTTAAGAATTCGTTGGCTTTTTCTACTTTTTCCTGAAGAGTGAGGCCTCCAGGCCCAATGGAGATAATAAGTAATGCCGAATGTTTTAGAGACTTCTTGGATGACCTTAGAAATAAATGATTTCCCATTGTCACTTTGTAATGACCTGAGCAGACCAAATCTTGGAATTATTTCATGGGGCAGTTTTTTTTTTTGTTTGTTTTTTTTTAACCACCTCCTCAGCCTTCTCAGTCTGGATGGGAAAGCTTTAAGTCTATCCTGTGAGTGTATCTATCATGACTCATAGGTATTTATACCCTTGAGAAACTGGCATCTGGGTGAAGCCCATCAACCAGTCCTCTCCTGGGTAAGTTCCACATCATTGGATGGTCTGAGCCAGCTGGGGTCTTCGAGCTCCTTGGGGGTTGTTTAATTGGTAAGTGGAGCAAGAGGAGACCACTTGCCTTATAGTCATTTGGAGGCCTGTTCCTCTGAGGGACCTTTCTAGTAATCTTTGGAGGGCCTTCTCCCCTAAATGAGTGGTGGCATGTAAGGAGTTAACCAACTTCCATTGGAGGTTCCCAGGAAGAAAAAGGAGTCCCTCCTTTTGGAACCACCCCATATGATCGTCTTGAAAATCCTCACTCTTAGCTTTAAGAGTCTCACCTTCAGTATATGAAGGAGTTTCTGGCAAATTAGTCTGTGGAACTAAGGTGGCAACCCCTATTAAGTCATTGTTCTGTAATACTGCTCTCTTTGCTGCCTGATCGGCTGCTTGGTTCCCTCATGCCACTTCCATGCTCTGTTTTTGGTGTCCTTTACAACAGGAGACTGAAACCTCAGCAAGCAGATGGACTGCCTTCAAAAGCCTAAGGATTTTATCGCTATATTTGATTAGGGACCCTCATGTGGTGAGGTGGCTTCTTTTTTTTCAAATAGCAACATGTGCATGTAGCACCAGAAAGGCATACTTGGAGTCAGTGTAAATGGCTACTCTATTTCCTCTTCCCAGCTCTAAAGCTCAAGTCAGGGCTATGAGCTAAGCTAATTGAGCTGAAGTACCTGGTGGCAAAGTTTAGCCTCTATGGTCTCAAAGTTGGAGACTACTGCATATCTGGCTCTCCTTTTTCCATTCAAGACAAAGCTGCTTCCATCAGTATACCAGATTTCTTCAGGATTGGTCAGAGGATCTGCTGACAATCCCTCTCAGGGTTTTGTCCAATGGTCCAAAGTTTCTAGGCAAGAGTGAAAGGGGAGAGAGCCCTTGGGGGTAGGCAGGAGGATAGCCAGGTTATGAACTTCACAGCGGATATAGTCAGGCCTGGATTTTCCATTAGCACTACTTGATATCTGAGGATCCTTTGATCAGACATCCATAAATGGCCTTTCCTATTCAGGAGTTGTTTCACTTGGTGGCTGGTAAAAATAGTTAGTTTGCCCCCAAAAGAGAGTTATAAAGCATCTTCTATCAGGACTGCAATAGCTGCAAGACTTCAAAGGCAGGGAGGCCAGCCTTGGGCAGTTGGGTCAAACCTTTGGATAACAAGCTAGACTTGGGCTCAGATTCAAACCTTTGAGTTAACATCCTCAAGGCTATTCCTTCTTTTCATGGACAAAAAGTCAGAATGCTTTTTCTGGGTCTGGCAACCTCAAGGCAGGTGCTTGAGCTAAGGCTTGTTTTAGTGTAGCCTCTGCCTTCTTTTGAGGAGTTCCCCTCATCAATGGGATTTAATCATCCAGTCCCTTCAAGCTTTCATATAAGGGCTGGGCAATTAGACAGTAGTTGGGTATCCAGATTCTACAATACCCAGTTAGCCCCAGGAAAGCTCACAATTGTTTTCAAGCCCTGGGGAGGGCAACTGGAGGATTCCTTGTACTTAATCAGAGGAGAGCCTCCTGAACCCCATGTGTAATCTGAACTCCCAGGTTAGTGACCTTTGTTTCCACCATCTGTGCCTTAGCATGGGAGATTTTATATACCCTCTCTGCCAAAATATTTAGAACCTGAATTCCATGTTGTTGGGCATTTTCTCATCTGAAGAACTGATTAGTAGGTCATCTACATACTGTAATATTTTCCCATTAGGTCCCAGGTCCAGATCTAGGAGATCCCGGCTAAGAGCCTGCTGAAACAGGTGGGGGCTATCTCTGAACCCCTGAGGTAATACTGTCAAAGTCGTCTGTTGGTATTTTTCTCCTGGAGCCTCCCACTCAAAGACAAAAAGATATTGGGATTCTTTAGCCAATGATATGCAAAGGAATGCATCTGTGAGATCCAGGACTGTAAACCAGTTGACACTGGGCAGGATTTCTCCCAAGATTACATAGGGATTGGGTACTGTGGGATGGAGGGGGACTACAGCTTCATTTATGATCTGGAGATCTTGAACTATTCGCCAGGTCCCCTCATTTTTCTTTACATGGAGGATCGGGGTGTTACATGGTGAATTGGTGGGGACCAATAGCCCACAGGCAAGGCATTTATTTATTAGAGGCTGTGGTCCTTCTTGAGCTTCTCTTTTGAGAAGCTTATCGTTTCCGGTTTGGAAATCGAATGGGATCTCGGAGAACAATGACGACCATTTCAGCCTGATGGGCTCATCCAGGAGTCCCCTGGTCCCACACCTGGGGGTTAATTTTGTCCTTCCATAGTTTTTGATCCCTCCCTATTGGAGAGGGTATAATGGGTTCCTCAGTAATAACCGGAACCTATAGGGATCTAGGAATTGAAAAGCTTCCCGTCACAAGTGTGGTCCCCAGTTTAGTGAGTATATCGCTTCCCAATAAGGGAGTAGGACACTCAGGGACCACCAGAAACTGGTGGGAAAATATTTGTCTATCCCAGCAACAAAGAAGTGCCCCAGTGAATCTTTTTGTTAATTTTTTTTTTTTTCCTGTAGCACCCAAAATGGTACAGATTTGGGAGGATAAGGCTCCAGAGTAGGAGGTCAGGACAGAGTAGGTAGTCCTGGTGTCAACCAAGAAATTCTCAGACCTACCTGCCACATCCAGTTGCACCCCTGGCTCCAGCCCTGTGATGGCTATCTGTGACAGGCAGGCTGGCTGGAGCAGGCTGCTTCAGTCCTGTTGAATCATCATAAGGGAAAGGTGCTTGACCTGAGGCTCTTGTGTCCTGAGGGCAGAGTGCCACACAGTGTCCCAACTGATGGCATTTACAGCAAGCCGTTTTAGGAGAGGTCATGGTTTGGACACTCTTTGGCCCAGTGTCTCACGTGTCTACACATTAGGCATTTGCCTTGTCCTTCAAGGACTCAGGGTTTGCCACAGGTCTTTCCTGGAGGGTGGCCAGCATCTGGACATGTGTTGTCTCTTTCCTTTTTTCCCTTTCCTGGGCCTTGGCCTCCCTCTCCTGTTCTCTGTTATAAAAGGCATTGGTGGCTGTCTGGACCATCTCATCTAAAGAAGGAAGCAGGGTCCTGCTGCTGTAGCTGTTGTAATTTTATCCTGATGTCTGGTGCACATTGGTACCGGTGTTTGTCCTTTAAAATCACCTGTCCCTCATAAGAGTCTAAGGTCGAAGCATGTCGACCTCCTGGGACCCCTGGACTAGCAGATCCCCAAGCAGGTTGAGGCATGACAACCTTCTGAGGACCAGATCCCTAGGCAGGTTGAGGCAGGTCGACCTCCTGGGACCCCTGGGCTGGAGTTGGGCATTCCCAAGGTCTCCAGCATGACCAATGCTGGGTAGGATTAAGGGGTTGCAATCTTAACTCATTGCAGTTTGTCCACCACGGATGGGGATAGATACCATGAGGTAAAGCAATCCAAGCCTGTGCCCTGAGACTGGGAACCTGGTGAAACAGCCATAAGCCTATCCTCTTACTGTTCTGAGGGAATGTAAGTCACTGATTTCTCCCCTAGTTCTCCATAAGGGCAGTTTAGAGTGTCTCCAATGGTAAACATTTTATGGTCATAGACCCACTTTAGGTAATAACAGAAGTAATGACAAAATAATGACAAAGCAGTGGGTTATCTGGTCCTGTTAGGGGCATTAAGAGTACTTTAATAATAAGCTGAGTGGAGCAATGTTGCCTACAAGGGGGCAGGGTCCTGGTTGTAGAAGACAGTATGTGGCTTAAGGACAAAATTATTGGAGGCAACAGACCAGATGTTCAATATAAGTGGAGTGAAGATTTGATCTAGGGGATATGTGTGTAACTTTAGGAGAAGGGTGGTAAGGGTTTGGGCCCAAATGGCCTTCAGGGCTAACTCTCAAAGTCACAAAGATTATCCCTGGAAGCCCAACTGCCCTTGAAGGGATGTCACCTACAGATGGACTTCCAGCAGGCATTGTGTACCTGTCACCTGCCCTAGCATGTTCACTGAGAGATGCTGTTGTTGCACATGTTTGTTGTAGGAAACAATGGAAGATGAAGGCCTGACTATCTAGAGGGATTTAATATTATACAGTATTTCCCTCTCGGGGGCAGCTATTTCCTGGTTGTCCCTCCAGAAGATTGCAATGACAACATTATGGGCCTGGACAGGGTTCAGGAAAAGAGCATGAAACAGGAGGGAAGGGGGCAGGGCACAACTTTTGAAAGAACGACACAGCCCAAGGGCATAACATAAGCCAATTAAAATCAAATTGATCCAAGATGACAAGTAAAATTCAACTGAACCTTGATCCTCAATCTGCAAGCTAAATGGCACACCCAGAGGTGCCAGGACCATTCCAGTTCAGTTCAGTCGCTCAGTCGTGTTTGACTCTTTGCGACCCCATGAATCACAGCATGCCAGGCCTCCCTGTCCATCACCAACTCCCGGAGTTCACTGAGACTCACGTCCATCGAGTCAGTGATGCCATCCAGCCATCTCATCCTCTGTCGTCCTCTTCTCCTCCTGCCCCCAATCCCTCCCAGCATCAGAGTCTTTTCCAAGGTGTCAACTCTTCGCATGAGGTGGCCAAAGTACTGGAGTTTCAGCTTTAGCATCATTCCTTCCAAAGAAATCCCAGGGCTGATCTCCTTCAGAATGGACTGTTTGGATCTCCTTGCAGTCCAAGGGACTCTCAAGAGTCTTCTCCAACACCACAGTTCAAACGCATCAATTCTTCGGCGCTCAGCTTTCATCACAGTCCAACACTCACATCCATACATGACCACTGGAAAAATCATAGCCTTGACTAGACTGACCTTTGTTGGCAAAGTAATGTCACTGCTTTTCAATATGCTATCTAGGTTGGCCATAACTTTCCTTCCAAGGAGTAAGCGTCTTTTAATTTCATGGCTGCAGTCACCATCTGCAGTGATTTTGGAGCCCAAAAATAAAGTCTGACACTATTTCCACTGATTCCTCATTTATTTCCCATGAAGTGATGGGACTGGATGCCATGATCTTCGTTTTCTGAATGTTGAGCTTTAAGCCAACTTTTTCACTCTCCTCTTTCACTTTCATCAAGAGGCTTTTTAGTTTCTCTTCACTTTCTGCCATAAGGATGGTGTCATCGGCAAATCTGAGGTTATTGATACTTCTTCCAGCAATCTTGATTCCAGCTTGTGCTTCTTCCAGCCCAGCGTTTCTCATGATGTACTCTGCATGTAAGTTAAATAAACAGTGTGACAATATACAGCCTTGACGAACTCCTTTTCCTATTTGGAACCAGTCTGTTGTTCCATGTCCAGTTCTAACTGTTGCTTCCTGACCTGCATACAGGTTTCTCAAGAGCAGGTCAGGTGGTCTGGTATTCCCATCTCTTTCAGAATTTTCCAGTTTATTGTGATCCACACAGTCAAAAGCTTTGGCATAGTCAATAAAGCAGAAATAGATGTTTTTCTGGAACTCTCTTGCTTTTCCCATGATCCAGAAGATGTTGGCAATTTGATCTCTGGTTCCTCTGCCTGTTCTAAAACCAGCTTGAACATCTGGAAGTTCACAGTTCATGTATTGCTGAAGCCTGGCTTGAAGAATTTTGAGCATTACTTTACTAGCATGTGAGATGAGTACAGTTGTGCAGTAGTTTGAGCATTCTTTGGCATTGCCTTTCTTTGGGATTGGAATGAAAACTGACCTTTTCCAGTCCTGTGGCCACTGCTGAGTTTTCCAAATTTGATGGCATATTGAGTGCAGCACTTTCACAGCATCATCTTTCAGGATTTGAAATAGCTCAACTGGAATTCCATCACCTCCACTAGCTTTGTTCATAGTGATGCTTTCTAAGGCCCACTTGACTTTACATTGCAGGATATCTGGCTCTAGGTGAGTTATCACACCATCATGATTATCTGGGTTGTGAAGCTCTTTTTTGTACAGTTCTTCTGTGTATTCTTGCCACTTCTTCTTAATATCTTCTGCTTCTGTTAGGTCCATACCATTTCTGTCCTTTTTCAAGCCCATCTTTGCATGAAATGTTCCCTTGCTGCTGCTGCTAAGTCGCTTCAGTCGTGTCCGACTCTGTGCGACCCCATAGACGGCAGCCCACCAGGCTTCCCCGTCCCTGGGATTCTCCAGGCAAGAACACTGGAGTGGGTTGCCATTTCCTTCTCCAATGCATGAAAGGGAAAAGTGAAAGTGAAGTCACTCAGTCGTGTACGACTCTTCACAACCCCATGGACTGCAGCCTACCAGGCTCCTCTGTCCATGGAATTTTCCAGGGAAGAGTACTGGAGTGGGGTGCCATTGCCTTCTCCAAAATGTTCCCTTGGTATCTCTAATTTTCTTGAAAAGATCGCTAGTCTTTCCCATTCTGTTGTTTTCCTCTATTTCTTTGCATTGATCGCTGAGGAACGCTTTCTTATCTCTTCTTGCTATTCTTTGGAACTCTGCATTCAGATGCTTATATCTTTCCTTTTCTCCTTTGCTTTTTGCTTCTCTTCTTTTCACAGCTATTTGTAAGGCCTCCCCAGACAGCCATTTTGCTTTTTTGCATTTCTTTTCCATGGGGATGGTCTTGATCCCTGTCTCCTGTACAGTGTCACGAACCTCAGTCCATAGTTCATCAGGCACTCTATCTATCAGATCTAGGCCCTTAAATCTATTTCTCACTTCCACTATATTATCATAAGGGATTTGATTTAGGTCATACCTCAATGATCTAGTGGTTTTCCCTACTTTCTTCAATTTCAGTCTGAATTTGGCAATAAGGAGTTCATGATCTGAGCCACAGTCAGGTCCTGGTCTTGTTGTTGTTGACTGTATAGAGCTTCTCCATCTTTGGCTGCAAAGAACATAATCAATCTGATTTCGGTGTTGACTATTTGGTGATGTCCATGTGTAGAGTCTTCTCTTGTGTTGTTGGAAGAGGGTGTTTGCTATGACCAGTGCATTTTCTTGGCAAAACTCTATTAGCCTTTGCCCTGCTTCATTCCATATCCCAAGGCCAAAAGATAGGGTGGGAGGAGTGGGTGGTTCTCCAATTGTTGGAATGATCCTCCCACTCTTTAGCATATGAAATCACCCAGCTCCCCAAAACTAACCACATCACATTCCAAGCCCACCACACTCACCCTCTGCAATGGCCCACACCCTGTGGAGTGTGCTTCTCTCTGAATCCGAACAAATCCACCTCTTACCTATCTCTGTCTCTCACTGAGTTTTTTTTTTTGCAATGAGACATCAAGAGCCTTAGCTTCATTAGGTCCTAAAACCAGGCACCATGGATTTTGGCCAGGCTCAAGTCCCAGTCAGATACAACCGAGTCACTAAGCATAGCACAGAGTCCCTGCCACATGGGTTTGAGTCCCAAACTTTGGTAAAAGTTTTCAAGCACAGTTCTCAGAAATGGAAAGATGATGACCTGCCCAATACTTTGTAAGTAGTGGCATAGATGGAGAGAGGAGCTGAAGGGAGGGAGGAAAAAGCAGTGGGAAAAACATGCCGAGGAATCCCCTTCATAACCTACCGGAAAATCTACTAAATGCCTGACCTGTGCTCACAGTTTTCATTGGCCTTATCCTTGGCACAAAGAAGATTAAGGACAGAAGATCCCCCACCCACCTGGGCAACAACTACTAAGTAGCCTCTACCAGAGTCCAGTTGCACCCACTGCTGCTTGCCTGTTCCCAGGGGATTCAAGAAACAAGAAATGAGAGATTGTAAAGGAATTACAATTTTGTTAGCCATATGTTCTTCCAGCCATAGGAGCAAGCACCTCCTACCTTAACCGGAGGTCTTCTGGAATCTGAGACTGAGCCACGTGAGCTTTCTGTCAAGTTTGTTTTTGCTGTCCTGGTTTCCAGCACGCTGGGCTTCTTGTCATTTCCACTGCACTGGATTTTATTCACTTTCAGCTTCCACCACAGGAGATTTTGCCTAGTTGGATTTCTGCTGTGTTTGGCCTCTGCCTTGAGGGGGGATAAATCTGAATCATAGCACCAGATATGTTGGGGGAGTGAGTAATTTCTTCTGTTCTGTCTCTCCACAGCAAAAATTTGAAGTGACAGATGGACCAGTGTTACAGCTCAGAGTTACAGGTCAGTTTTATTTGACAAGCAAAGGAAAATACATCCTCTAGGTGTGAGGGTGGGCTGACCCTAAAGAACCGAAAGAAGAGGAGTGAGAGGCTTAATTTCAGCTCATCTTTTTATATGTTTTTTTTCTCCTCACCCTGAGCCTGCACGATGTAAATTGGGCTAGCCAGGAGGGCTTTTTGCTTCACCTGAGGGTCTCACTCTGGTCCTTGGACCTTCCTTTGTTCTGTTTTAGTGGGTTTTTCCTTTCTTTGTCTTTTAGCCACCGCCGTTCTGGACTCCTTTTTCCTATTCTAACTACCTAATGGTTGGGAAGATCCCCTGGAGGAGTGCATGACAACCCACTCCAGTATTCTTGTCTGGAAATTTTCATGGGCAGAGGAGCCTGGTGGGCTACAATCTATGGGGTCTCAAAGAGTTGGACACGACTGTATACTCCATTCTGTTAATAAAGTTTTCTGATATGCTTTCTTTTAGAGGTTTTGTAGCTTTACTTTGGGGACTTAGGTTTATAATCCATTTCAAGTTCATTTTAGTATACTACATGAAATATAAAAAAAAAATTTTTCAGATGGATATGCAGTTATTCTAGTATCTGCTGTTTAAAAGGCTGCCTATTCTCTGTTTTTCATTTAAGAACATTTCTCATTTTCCATGTCAATTGACCATATTGCAGGGATCTATATCTGGGCTCCTAATTCTCTTCCATCCATCTGTATGTTTTCATTTTATCTAAAAATGACAGCACTTTGATCAATATAATTCTATATTGTGCCATGGAAATCAGGATATTTGAGTCTTCTAATATTTTTCTTTTCTTTCTTTTGGCCATTCTCATTCTGATAATGTATTAATTTTTGATGAGGATGTCAATTTATCCAAAAAATTCAGCTGGGATTTTTTAAATTAAAATTGCATTGAATTTATACATCAGTTTGAAGTGAACTAATGTCTTAATAACATGAAATATTCCAATGCATGTACATGCAGGATCTCCCTATTTATTTAGGTGGTCTGTGATTTTTTTCATCATGTTTTACAGTTTTCAGAACACAGATGCTGCTTGTATTTTATGTCTTAAACATAAATATGTCTGTTTTGGTTGTGATTGTTATATCAATGTAGAGAAGGAAATGGCAACCCACTCCAGTTTTCTTGCCTGGAGAATCCTGTGGACAGAAAGGCTTGGTGGGCTACCATCTATGGGGTCTCAGAGGCAGACACAACTGAAGCAACTTGGAAAGTTATATCAATGAGATAAGGAAGCCATTGGACTGAAGTGGCTTTAATGCCTTAGTACCTACATAAGTAAACCAAAACTCAAGCCTGAAATGCCTTGTGGTTAAGGAATGAAAACCTAAGGACAACCAAATGTAAACAACAAAGTTGAGTTTCCCAAATAGAGTAACAGCTTAAGCTATAGTCAATAAAATAATTCTCTTGCTTTACTTCCACGTCTCTGTAAAAGTCTTGCCCATGGCTCCTGCAGAGAAACATTGCTAACCACTTCTGGTTTGCATTGCCAAATTCACTTGATTTTTGCTCAGATAAATTCATAGAACTTTTTGAAAGTGAAAGTGTTAGTCTCTCAGTTGTGTCTGACTCTTTGAGACTCCATGGAATGTAGCCCATCAGGCTTCTCTGTCCATGGAATTCTCTAGGCAAGAATACTGTAGTAGGTGGCTATTCCCTTCTCCAGGGGATCTTCCTGACCCAAGGATTGAACCTGGGTCTCCTGCATCTCAGGTAGATTCTTCACTGAGTCATCAGGGAAGCCATAGAACATTTTACTATCCCTTATTTTATCTTTTCTCACTAATAAACTATTTTAAATTTTATTTTTCAATTCTTAATTGCTATTAAAGACAATGATGATTTAAACACGAGTGTTACATCTTACACCTTTCCTAAACCCATTTCTTAGTACTAAAAGATTTTTGTAGATTCTTTGTGTGTTTTTATGAAGAGATTCATGAAAGCTGGAGAAAGAGGTAATTTCATTTCTTCTTTTATAATTTGTATGACTTTTCTTTCTATTTCTTGACTTTTGCCCTAGGTAGTATAGGATGTGAATTTGAATTGTGAAAATAAATATAATGGCCTTAATCTTAATAATAGAGGAAAACTAATCTTTAACCATTAATGTGATGTCACAATGAAGACATATCATTCTAATTGCTAGTGTACAGAGTTTTTTAATCATAAATGATATTGATATTTGGTCAGTTTTTCTGCATCTACTAAAATGATAAAGATTTTCTCCTTTATTCTGTTAATATGATTAATTTTGTTGGCTTTTTCTAATACTGAATCAGATTTTTATTCCATGACTATTTTTACTGGAATATTACTTATATTTTAAATAGTAAAAATAAATAATAAATTGTTTTGCTAATTTTTATTCTTTTAAGATTTTTTCATTGATTTATTGTTTTTTATTCATAAAGTGTATTGCTTAATAGATTTTCTCTTATACTGGTTCTGGTATTAAGTATAATATTGGCCTCATAAACTATTTGGTAAATGTTCCCTTCTAATCCATATTTTTAAAAATTTTGTTGGATTAGTATTATATCTTCTTAAATGAAAAGAATTATTCACTAGTACAGTCATCTTGTTCTGGAGATTTCTTTGTTGGAAAGTCATTGATAGCAAGTTAAATATCTTAAAAGATAAAAAATGTTTAGGTTTTTAATCCTTTTGAGTAGGGTTTAAAAGTTTGTGTCTAAAGGAATTTGCTCATTTCAAACTGTTGCATTTATGAATGTGGCATTTATTTGAAGTTTTGTATTACTAGTCTTTTAGTATATATAGTTCAGTTTAGTTCATTTGCTCAGTCATATCCAACTCTTTGTGACCCAATGGACTGCAGTATGCCAGGCTTGCTCCTTGAGCTTGCTCAAATTCATGTCCATCGAGTCAGTGATACCATCCAACCATCTCATCTTCTGTCACCCCCTTCTCCTCCTGCCTTCAATCTTTCCCAGCACCAGAGTCTTCTTCATTCTTTCTGGAGTTACTTCTCCACTCTTCTCCAGTGCATTATGGGCACCTAGCAACCTGGGGAGTTCATCTTTCAGTGTCGTATATTTTTGGCTTTTCATACTGTTCATGGGGTTCTCAAGGCAAGACTACTGAAGTGGTTTGCCATTCCCTTCTCCAGTGGACCACGTTTTGTCAGAACTCTCCACTATGACCTGTCCATCGTGGGTGGCCCTACACAGCATGGCTCATACTTTCAATGAGTTAGATAAGGCTGTGGTCCATGTGATCAGTTTGATTAGTTTTCTGTGATTGTGGTTTTCAATCACAGATGTTGTGGCTTTATATCTATAGATTTTATAACAATTTCACCTCTTTTATTTTGTTGTGTGTAGTGCAGGTCAGAGAAGGCAATGGCAACCCACTCCAGTACTCTTGCCTGGAAAATCCCATGGACCGAGGAGCCTGGTAGGCTGCAGTCCATGGGGTCACTAGGAGTCGGACACGATTGAGCGACTTCACTTTCACTTTTCACTTTCATACATTGGAGAAGGAAATGGCAACCCACTCCAGTGTTCTTGCCTGGAGAATCCCAGGGATGGGGGAGCCTGGTGGGCTGCCGTCTATGGGGTCGCACAGAGTCGGACTCGACTGGAGCGACTTAGCAGCAGCAGCAGCAGCAGCAGCAGCAGTGCAGGTAGGGAACAGAGCAAGAACCTTCAGACAAGTGCTCTGGAGAGTCTGTGGGTTAGGTAGCTTGTGGAATGTGGGAAATATTTTAACTGGGTTATTTTAATGTAACTTGAGTCGGACACGACTGAGTGACTGAACTGAACTGAACTGAATGTAACTTGAGATTCCCTGGAGTCTCAGACAGTAAAGCGTCTGCCTACAATGCCGGAGAACCACTAGAGGGCACTGGTGAGGGTTAGGGTTAGGGTCCTGCCCCTACTCTGACCATGGTGCTCCAGGGCTCCCTCAGGGTAAAAACCCAAGTCTTCCCTATAAGTCACAAGGCCTTGCTCAACCCCCATCCCAACCCCACCCTCACCTCCTTTCTCTCTCCTCTTCATTCACTCTGCTTCACTCACCTTTCCTCCTAGCTGTTCCTTCCACACACAGCGTGATGCTGCCCTAGGGCCCTTGCACAATCACACCTGGATTGCCCCCTCCTGATCTTCTTCAGGGCTCTGCCCTGATATCCTCTTACACATTCAGTTCAGTTCAGTTGTGTCTGACTGTTTGCCTCCCTCACCGCCATGAAGTGCAACATGCCAGGCCTCCCTGTCCATCACCAACTCCCAGAGTTTACTCAAACTCACATCCGTTGAGTTGGTGATGCCAACCAACCTTCTCATCCTCTGTCATCCCCTTCTCCTCCTCCCCTCAATCTTTCCCAGAATCAGGGTCTTTTCCAATGAGTCAGTTCTTCGCATCAGGTGGCCAAACTTTGGAGTTTCACCTTCAACATCAGTCCTTCCAATGAATATTCAGGACTGATTTTCTTTAGGATGGACTGGTTGGATCTCCTTGAAGTCCAAGGGACTCTAAAGAGTCTTCTCCAACACCACAGTTCAAAAGCATCAATTCTTCGGCGCTCAGCCTTCTTCACAGTCCAACTCTCACATCCATACATGACTACTGCTGGAAAAACCATAGCCTTGACCAGACAGACCTTATTGGCAAAATAATGTCTCTGCTTTTTAATATGCTGTCTAGGTCGGTCGTAACTTTTCTTCCAAGGAGTAAGCGTCTTTTAATTTCATGGCTGTAGTCACCATTTGCAATGATTTTGGAGCCCTCAGAAATAAAGTCTGCCAGTGTTTCCATCATTTCCCGATCTATTTGCCATGAAGTGATAGGACCGGATGCCATGATCTTCATTTTCTGAATGTTGAGCTTTAAGCCAACTTTTTCTTTTTTTTTTTTTTTTTTTTTTTTTTTTCAGGATGAGGAACATGTGTATAAGCCAACTTTTTCACTCTCCTCTTTCACTTTCATCAAGAGGCACTTTAGTTCTTCTTCACTTTCTGCCATAAGGGTGGGGGGTTGTCATCTGCATATCTGAGGTTATTGATATTTCTCCTGGCAATCTTGATTCCAGCTTGTGCTTCATTCAGCCCAGCTTTTCTCATGATGTACTCTGCATATAGTTAAATAATCAGGGTGATAATATATAGCCTTAAAGTGAAGTGAAGTTGCTCAGTTGTGTCCAACCCCTTGTGACCTTAGGTCTTCCCAGATGGATAAAGACCCTGCCTGCAGTGCAGGAGATGTGGATTCTGTTCCTGGGTCAGGAAGATCTCCTGCAGAAGGAAATGGCAACCCATTCCAGTATTCTTGCCTGGAGAATTCCATGGACACAGAGCCTGACATGCTGAAGTCAATAGGATTTCAAAGAGTCAGACACAATTGAAGGGACTGAGCACACACACAATGTAACTGAATCAACTTTGAAATAATGTAACTGGGTCAACATGGAAAAGAGAAAAGAGGTACATATGGAAGTCATTATGAGGCTTATAAATTGACACACATGTTGTGAGATAAGTTCTCAAAAATGGACACTAACTAGGTAAACGTTCATATTACAAGCAGGGCAGGTATAAATATTCAGGGAGTCACTGAGGTAATAAATAAAAGCTTTACATTACAATAGAATACTGTCATCTATAATCACCAGCTGTAGAGGACATAAAAACAGATCATTACTAAGGCATGGATGCATGTGTGCTTTCACTTAGTTACCAGGCTCCTCTGTCCATGGGATTTTCCTGGCAGAACAGGAAAGATTTTCCTGGAGTGGGTTGCCATTTCCTTCTTCACACGGTATATGAGCTGCAAACTTAGAGAAGGAAGCTTGAATTTAATTTAAAAATATAAACTTTTTGGAAATATTTATTACATAAGGCAGTGTGTTAGAAAGTTACTGAAACAAACAAACAAACAAACAAGGGTTTGGAGTTCATAAAATTATATTCTATCAATGAATATAGAAATGACTTTAGTTTACCTTTCTGAGACTTCTTAGTACTATGCATACGCTTAGTATATGTGTACCATGTGTATCATACCTGTGAAACATAACAATTAAAAAAATACAGAAAATGTCAAAACTTTATGCAAAATAAATGATGTATAATTGAAAAGGTATGTAGCATATTGGCTTCCATGTCTTTCCTCATATCTACTGAAGGCAGAGCTACCTGCTAACTTATCCTCAGTCCTCATTCCTGCTCATAACTGACACCATAACAGTGTTTCACCAGATAAAGTATGTTTTTTTGTTTGTTTGTTTAAATTTTCCCATAAACTTTACTTTGGTATACTTTACCTGGAATTTTTCTAACTTAAAAAATTTAGATTCTGATGACTTATTGTTTGATAGGTATCTCCAAAAATATATTTTCTTTAAAACATGGGTTCCCCTCTTCAATTCTTATTTTCCTAACTTTCTAGCTTCACTTCAAACACTCTTAATTTCCTCAGTTTTCTCATGCTTCAAGAAACACATACCTGCTGAAATTTTTCACAGAGAGAATCTAAATATCTGCACTTTCTGCTCTACCTCCAAAATCTTGGGACCTTTTGGAGAAAATTACATGCCATATTGGAAAAGTGCCAAAACATATATATTGAGTCAAACTCCAAACGTGTGGGAAATTCAACACTACTTATCAATTATATCACTTATCCCAGCTCAATCTCCTTTCAGTGCAGTGGTTGCTGTGAAATGCTTTATTGTCAGTTTCTCTAACTTTACTGTCCATATTTCAACAAGTAATTTGCTTCATAATGAATATAGAAAATATAAGCAATCAGGAATGAGTTCTCTTAACACCTTCACCATGTTTCAGGTCACTTTCCTAAATCTTTATTTCCCAATTATCCCCCCAATTCATATCTTTCATACAGATTTTCAGTCAGAGAAAGACAAATGCAGAATGTTATCATTTACATGTTCTAAAAATTAGAACAAACAAATACATATAGCAAACTAGACCCAGATTTTTGGGTGCTCCTCCTTATCCTTGGAACTTGCATTCTGTTTGTCTTTCCTGATCCCAGAAGCTCCCCCAAGAATACAGTCTTGAGATAGTAAAGTGGAGAAGGGAACATGTCTTCTGTGTAAATGGTTGAACCCAGTTGAGGCTGATATGTAAACTTTTAAGATTCTGATAAGTAGGTATGAAAATCTCATTTTGGGGCCACCTGAGACAAGCCTTCTAAGCCTCACACTTATTTAAACTATCACTTACCATTCTGGTATGTTCTGCTTCTTTTTGAGTCTTTCCTTGTCTTCAGTATACAGAGGCCAGTTTATGAACCAACATTAATATCTCTGAACACTTATTCAACTGCTATTGCTGCCATGTTTTCCTGAAAGAGATATTCAGGAGACATGGAAGAAGTATATTTACTAGCCTTTTCATCTTCTGTTCTGAATGGTACCAATTAAATAATAATATATGCAATTCTCAGCATTATCCACTTAGCTTCTCAGCTTATTTAGTGGGCTTAAAACTAATAATTGCATCAAATTTTAACTTATGAACAATAAGAGTAGCCCATTTTAATGATTCAGTTCTGAATTTTGACACATGTATACTCCCATGTAGATATTATAACAATCAAGTCAGAGACTGTTTACCTCAAACAATAAAGATCTTTGTACCCCTTTCCCATCAATCTGTAACCCCATTTTGTTGTTGTAGTTCAGTTGCTAAGTCATGTCCAACTCTTGGTGACCACCACACAGACTGCAGCATGCCAGGGCCCCCTGTCCTTCACTATCTTCAAAGTTTGATAAAATTTGTGTCCATTGAGTTGGTGATGCTATCTAATCATCTCATCCTGTGACACCTTCTTTTCCTTTTGCCTTCAATCTTTCCCAGCATCACGGTTTTTTCCAATGAGTTATCTCTTTGCATCAGATGGTCAAATTATTAGAGCATCAGCATTAATCCTTCTGATGAGAATTTGGGGTTGGTTCCCTTTAGCATTGCCTGGTTTGATTGCCTTGCTATTCAAGGGACTCTCAACAGTCTTCTCCAGCACCACAGTTTGAAAACATCAATTACTTGTGCCTCAACCTTTTTTATGGTCCAAATATCATATCTGTACATGACTACTGGATAAACCATAGCTTTGACTATACAGACCTGTTTTGGCAAAATACTGGCTCTGCCTTTTAACACATTGTCTAGTTTTGCCATAGTGTTTTCCCCAAGGAACAAGTACCTGTTAATTTCATGGCTGGAGTCACTGTTCAAGTGATTTTGGAGCCCAAGAAAATAAATTCTATGACTGTTTCCATTTTTTTCCCATATATTTGAAGTGATAGGACCAGATGCCATGATGTCAGTTTTTTGAATGTTGAGTTTTAAGCCACGTTTTTCACTCTCCTCTTTCACTTTCATCAAGAGGCTCTTTAGTTCCTCTTTATTTCTGCCATTACAGTGGTATCATCTGCATATCTGAGGCTATAGATATTTCTCCCAGCAATCTTGATGCCATCTTGTGATACATCCAGTTTAGCATTTTTCATGAAGTATTCTACATATAAGCTAAAGAAGCTGGGTGACAGCATACAACTTGGCATGCACTCCTTTCCCAATTTTGAACCAATCCATTGTTCCATGTCTGGTATTAACTGTTGCTTCTTGACTTGCATACAGGTTTCTTAAGAGGAAGGTAAGGTGGTCTGGCATACCCATCTCTAAGAATTGTCCACAGTTTGTTGTCTTCCACATAGTCAAAAGATTTAGCATAGTCAATGAAGCAGAAAAAGATGTTTCTCTGGAATCCTCCTATTCTTTCTATGATCCAACAGATGTTGGCAATTGGTCTCTGATTTCTGTGCCTTTTCTTAATCCGCTTGTATATATGGAAGTTCTCAGTTCATGATCTGTTGAAGCCTAGAGGAAGGATTTTGGGCATTACCTTGCTAGCATGTGAGATGAGTGCAAGTGTGTGGTAATTTGAACATTCTTTGGCATTGACCTTCTTTGAGATTGTGATGAAAACTGACCTTTTCCAGTCTGTGTCCACTGTTAAGTTTTCCAAATTTGCTGGCATGTTGAGTGGAGTATTTTAACAGTGTCATCTTTTAGGATTTGAAATAGTTCATCTGGATTTCCATCACCTCCACTAGCTTTGTTTGTAGTGAAGTGAAGTGAAGTGAAGTGAAGTCACTCAGTCGTGCCCTACTCTGCAACCCCATGGACAGTAGCCTGCACCAAGCTCCTCCATCCATGGGATTTTCTAGGCAAGAGTACTGGAGTGGGTTGCCGTTTCCTTCTCCAAGGAATCTTCCCAACCCAGGGATCGAACCCAGGTCTCCCACATTGTAGACAGATGCTTTACCATCTGAGCCACCAAGTAAGTGTTTGTAGTAATGCCTCTTAAGGCACACTTGATTTCACACTCCAGGATGTCTGACTCTAGGTGAGTGATCACACCATCGTGGTTATCTGGATCATCTTGTCACCTCTTCTTAATATCTTCTGCTTGTGTTAGGTCCTTTTCATTTCTGTCCTTTATTGTGCCTATTTTTGCATGAAATATTCCCTTGGTATCTCTAATTTTTCCTGAATATATCTCTATTATTTCCCATTCTATTGTGATCCTCTATTTATTTGCATTGTTCACTTAAGAAGGCTTTCTTATCTCTCCTTGCTACTCTTTGGTAGTCTGCATTCAGATGGGTACATCTTTCCTTTTCTCCTTTGACTTTCACTTCTCTTCATTTCTCAGGTTTGTAATCCCTCCTCAGACAACCATTTTGCCTTCTCGCATTTCTTTTTCTTGAAGATGGTTTTGTTCTCCACCTCCTGTACAGTGTTATGAACCTCCATTGATAGTTCTTCAGACAGTCTGCCTATAAGATCTAATCCCTTGAATCTATTTGTCACTTCCACTGTATAATCATAAGGGATTTGATTTAGGTCTTACCTAGTGGTTTTCCATATTTCCTTCAATTTACATCTGAATTTTGCAATAAGGAACTCATGATGTGAGCCACAATCAGCTCTCAGTCTTCTTTTTGCTGATTGTATACAGTTTCTCCATCTTTGGCTGCAAAGAATATAATCAACCTGATTTGATTATTCAAATTTCAGTGATTCAAATTTCAGTGAAATTTCATCAATTTCAGTGATGTACATTTGTAGAATCGTTTCTTTTTTACTGGAAGAGGGCATTGATATGACCAGTATATTCTCTTGGCAAAATTCTCTTAGCCTTTGCCCTGCTTCATTTTGTACTCCAAGACCAAACATGCTTGTTATTCCAGGTATCTCTTGACTTCCTACTTTTTCTTTCCATTTCCTTATGATGAAAAGAATATCTTTTTACTGCTATTAGTTCTTGAAAGACTTGTAGTTTTTCACAGAACCATTCAATTTCATCTTCTTTGGCATTAGTGTTTGGGGCATAGACTTAGATTGCTGTAGTTTTGAATGGTTTGCCTTGGAAATAGACCAAGTTCAATCTGTGTTTTTGAGGTTGCACCCAAGTACTGCATTTCAGGATCTTTTTATGACTATATGGGCTACTCTATTTCTTCTAAGCAATTCTTGCCCACAATAGTAGATATAATGGTCATCTGAATTAAATTCACCCATTCCCATCCATTTTAGTTCACTGATTTCTACAATGCCAATGTTCACTCTTGCCATCTCCTGTTTCACCACTTTCAATTAACTCTGATTAATGGACCTAACATTCCAGGTTCATATGCAATACTGTTCTTTATAGCATCAGGCTTTACTTTTACCATCAGATGCATCTGCTATTGGGTATCATTTCTATTTTGGTTTCATCTCTTCATTCCATCTGGAGTTATTTCTCCACTTTGTTCCATAGCATATCAGACACTTAATGACCTGGTGTTTCATCTTTCCATGTCGTATCTTTGAGCCTTTTCATACTGTTCACTGGGTTATCAAGGCAAGAATGCTGAAGTGATTTGCCAATCTTTTCTCCAGTGGATCACATTTTGTTAGAATTTTCCCACAGTGACCCATCCATCTCAGGTGGCCCTACACAGCTTGGCTCATAGTCTCATTGAGTTACACAAGGCTGTGATCCATGCAGTCATTTTTGGTAATATTCTGTGATGAGATTTTCATTCCATCTGCCCTCTGGTGGATGAGGACAAGAGGCTTGTGGAAGCTTCCTGATGGGAAAAACTGACTGTGAGGAAAACTGGGTGTTGCGCTGATGGTGAGGGCCATGCTCAGTCAATTTTTAATGCAATTTTCTGCTAATGGGTGGGGCTGCGCTCTCTCTGTATAGTTTGGCCTGAGGGAGCCCAGTCCTAGAGTTTGCAACCTCTAAGGAATATTAACAGGCTCTATGGTAGGAGTAATGGTGAACTCCAAGAGGACTTAGGCCGTTACATTGTAAAGATAAAGAATGATCATAATTTGCTCCTTTTTTTCAAATAGTAAAAGTTATGGTCCTTTAACACATTACTATATACTTCCAATGTAGATCATACTAAGTTAAATATATTTTATTCTTTTTTTGAACTTCCAAATTCATAATAAAACATTCTATTAACAACATATAATACACAAATAAGTGTTATTATTATATATAATATTATTTTATACTATTATTTTGTATTTCATTAGAGACAGAATTCCTAAATATTATTTTATTTTATTTACATTCTTACTTGCATTGTAATTTTTATTTATAGTTTTCTCAGGGTATATGCCTAGTAGTTAGATTGCTAGATCATATGGTAGTTTTATTCCCAGTTTATTTAAGCAATTGCCATGCTGTTCTCCATAGGGATCTATCAATTTACATTCCCACCGACAGTTCATTCGAATTTCCTTTTCTCTACATCCTCTCCAGCATTTATTGTTTGAACATTATTTGGTGATGGTCATTCTGACTGGTGTGAGGTGATATCTCATTGTAGATTTGATTTGCATTTCTCTAATGATGAAAAATGCTGAGCATCTTTTCACGTGTTTGTTGGTCACCTGTATGTGTTCTTTGGAGAAGAGTATGTTTAGGTCTTCCTCCCACTTTTTGATTGGGTTGCTTGTTTTTGTGATATTGGACCACATGTGCTACTTGTATATTTTGGAGATTAATCATTTGTCAACTGTTTTATTTGCAGTTATTGTCTCCCATTCTTAGGGTTGTCTTTTCATCTTATTTATAGTTTTCTTTTCTATTAAAAAAAATCTTTAAGTTTACCTAGGTCCCAATTGTTTTTGTTTTTGTTTTTAATTTCCATTACTATAGGAGGTAGGTAAGAAAAGGAACATCCTGCAGTTATGTCAAAGAGTGTTCTGCCTATGCTTTCCTTTAAGAGTTATGTAATTTCTGAACTTGCATCTAGGTCTTTACTATCAATTGGTTTTCATAATAAACTTTTTAACCACAAATATTCAAATCATATTGAGCTTAAAAGGAAAATAAAAACTAACATTCTATACAGTTTTTATCATAAATTTTTCCCCAATATATATCTCCAAGTAATTCTTTCAAATACCCATCAGATTCATTAACACATTTTTCACAGCCTAGTACTCAGCCACTTCAGATATATTTTAGCTGATACAAGACTGTGGTGCACCTAAAAAGAATTTTTTTTTAAAAAGTGCAATTTATCAGAGAATTAGAACAAAAAATTTTCCAGTTTGTATGGAAACACAGAAAATCTTGAGCTTATCTTTTTGTATGGTTTTAGGGAAGAGACAGAGGTTTTATTCCTGGGTTGGGAAGTTCCCCTGGAGAAAGGAATGGCTACCAACTCCAGTATTAGGGGTAGGCTTCCTGGTTCCTCCACTGGTAAATAGTCTGCCTGCAATGCAGGAGACCTGGCTTTGATCCCTGGGTTGGCAAGATCCCTTGGAGAAAGGAATGGCTGCCTGCTCCAATATTTTTGCCTCGAGAGTTCTATGGGCAGAGGAGTCTGGCGGGCTACAGTCCATAGGGTCGCAAAGAGTTGGACATGACTCAGTGACTAACAATTTCACTATGGTGTTAGGGAGCATTCCTATTTAGTATTTTTACATATTTTCCAGTTTCCCCAGTACTATTTAATGAAGAGACTGTCTTTTCTTCATTGCATATTACTGACTCATTTGTCATAAATTACATGACCAAAGATAAGTGGGTTAATCTCTGGGCTTTTTTTATATACTATTCCATTGACCCTTATTTCTGTTTTTGTGCCAGTACTGTACTGTCTTGATGACTGTAGCTTTTTAGTATAGTCTGAAGTCAAGGAGCTTGATTGTTCCAGCTCCATTTCTCTTTCTCAAGATTACTTAGACTCTTTGGGGTCTTTTGTGTTTCCATACAAAAATGTAAATTTTTTTGTTCTAACTATGAAAAATGGCATTGATTTTTCATTTCTTCTTAGAATAAGCTTAGGCTTATTCCTAGGTGATTTATTCTTGTTGTTGCAATAGTAAGTGGAATTTATCTTTCTGATCTTTCATTTTTATTCTATAGGAATGAGAGAGATTTCTGTGTCTTAATTTTGTATCCTACAACTTTACCAAATTCATTGATAAACTCTGGTTTTCTGGTTTCCTCTTCAGATCTTCCACCTATAGTATCAGGTCAACTACAAACATTGAAGGTTTTACTTCTTCTTTTCCAATTTGTATTCCTTTTCTTTTTCTTCTCTGACTGCCATGGCTAAGACTTCTAAAACTGTATTGAATAATGGTGGTGAGAGTGGACACCCATGTCTTGTTCCTGATCTTAGAGGTAATGCTTTCAATTTTTCACCATTGAGAATAATGCTTGCTGTGGATTTGTCATATATGGCCTTTGAGGTTGTTGCTGTTGTTTAGTCACTCAGTTGTGTCTGACACTTTTATGACTCCATGAACTGTAGATCAATAGGCTCCTGTGTAAATCAGATTTCCCAAGCAAGAATACTGGAATGGGTTTCCATTTTCTTCTCTAAGAGATCATTCCAACCCAGGGTCAAAGCTATATCTCTTGCTTGATGGGTGGATTCTTTACCACTGAGCCATAAGTGAAGCCTATTATACTGAGGTAGGTTACTTCCATGCCCACTTTCTGGGGAGTTTTTATCATAAATGGGCTTTGAATTTTGTCAAAAGCTATTTCTGCATCTATTGAGATTATCATGTGTCTGTTTTTTTTTTTTAATGTTTCAATTTGTTAATATGGTGTATCACATTGCCTAGTTTCCATATATTAAAATATCCTTGCATCCTTGAAATAAAACACACTTGATCAGGGAGTATAATTCTTTCATTTGGATTTCATTTGTTGTTGGATTTCATTTGCTGTATTTTGCTGAAGAGTTTTGTATCTATGTTCATCAGTGATATTAGCCTATTCTTTTTTTGTGTGATATCTTTGTCTTGTTTTGGTGTCAGTGTAATGGTGGCCTCATAGAATGATCTTGGAAGTGTTCTTCCCTCTGCAATTTTTTTGGGGGGAAAAGTTTGAGAAATATAGAAGTTAGCTCTCTCCAAATGCTTGGTAAAAGCACCATGCAGAGTAGTTTGAATGTTCCTCAAAAAGCTAGAAATAGAGCTACCATATGACCCAGAAATTTCATTCCTGAGCATATAAATACCTAAGGAAAAACATAAAAAATACCTGCACCCCAGTTTTCAATGCAGTAGTATTTACAATAGCCAAGAGTTGGAAGCAAGCAACATAAGTGTACATCAACAGAGGAGGAGATGAAGATGTGGTAGATATAGACAGTGGACTATCACTAAGCCATAAAAAGGAACAAAATAATTCCATTTGTAGAGACATGGATAGACCTAGAGGCTGCCCTACTGACTGAAGTAGGTCAGAAAGAGAAAACAAATATTACATAATAATATCACTGATAGTTAGAATCCAGAAAAATGGTACAGATGAACTTATTTGCAAAGCAGAAACAGAAACACAGATATAGAGAACAAACATGGATACCAGTCAGAAGAGAGTAGGATGAATGTAAGACTGACATCTATTGAGAATAAAATAACAACTATTGAGAACCTAATTTATAGCCTAGGGAACTCTACTCAGTGCTTTGTGGTGATCAAAATGGGAAATGAGAAGAAAACCTTAAATAGAGGGTGTATATGTATATATATAACTGATTAACTTTGCTGTACAGCAGAAATTAGCATAACGTTGTAAAGCAACAATATTGCAATATATTTTGTAATATGCTGAGAAGAAGATGAAAACACAATACAATGGCTAACAGAAGATTTTGCAAATGACAAATTTTATAAAGGGCTTTTTTAGGAATGTATATTCTCAAAATTTTATAATGAAATAAACAATATGTTTATAATTAATTCAGTAAGTAAGTAAGCATTAGTCGCTCAGTCGTGTCCAACTCTTTGTGACCCCATGGACTGGGGCTCACCAGGCTCTTCTGTCAATGGGATTCTCCAGGCAAGAATACTGGAGTGGGTTGCCATTTCCTTCTCCAGATCTTCCCAACCTAGGGATGGAACACAGGTCTCCAGCCTTGCAGGCAGACTCTTTACCATCTGAGACACCAGGGAAGAACACTGATGGGAAGATTAATTTAGAAAATGCATTGTTTCCTCACCATTTATATGGATGGTAAATATGCATATTAAAGATATCATTAGAATTTAGAGAAGATACATTGCTACAAATATAGAATGGCTGATAATCCTGAAAACGCCAAATTTTAACAAGGAGATAGTACAATCAGATCAGATCAGATCAGTCGCTCAGTTGTGTCCGACTCTTTGTGACCCCATGAATCACAGCACGCCAGGCCTCCCTGTCCATCACCAACTCCCGGAGTTCACTGAGATTCACGTCCATCGAGTCAGTGATTCCATCCAGCCATCTCATCCTCTGTCATCCCCTTCTCCTTCTACCCCCAATCCCTCCCAGCATCAGTCTTTTCCAATGAGTCAACTCTTCGCATGAGATGGACAAAGTACTGGAGCTTCAGCTTTAGCATCATTCCTTCCAAAGAAATCCCAGGGCTGATCTCCTTCAGAATGGACTGGTTGGATCTCCTTGCAGTCCAAGGGACTCCCAACAGTCTTCTCCAACACCACAGTTCAAAAGTATCAATTCTTTGGTGCTCAGCCTTCTTCACAGTCCAACTCTCACATCCATACATGACCACAGGAAAAACCATAGCCTTGACTAGACGAACCTTTGTTGGCAAAGTAATGTCTGTGCCTTTGAATATGCTATCTAGGTTGGTCATAACTTTCCTTCCAAGGAGTAAGCATCTTTTAATTTCATGGCTGCAGTCACCATCTGCAGTGATTTTTGGAGCCCCCCAAAATAAAGTCTGACACGGTTTCCACTGTTTCCCCATCTATTTCCCATGAAGTGATGGGACCAGATGCCATGATCTTCGTTTTCTGAATGTTCAGCTTTAAGCCAACTTTTTCACTCTCCACTTTCTCTTTCATCAAGAGGCTTTTTAGTTCCTCTTCACTTTCTGCCATAAGGGTGGTGTCATCTGCATATCTGAGGTTATTGATATTTCTCCCGACAATCTTGATTACAGCTTGTGTTTCTTTCAGTCCAGCATTTCTCATGATGTACTCTGCATATAAGTTAGATAAACAGGGTGACAATATACAGCCTTGACGAACTCCTTTTCCTATTTGGAACCAGTCTGTTGTTCCATGTCCAGTTCTAACTGTTGCTTCCTGACCTGCATACAAATTTCTCAAGAGGCAGATCAGGTGGTCTGGTATTCCCATCTCGTTCAGAATTTTCCACAGTTTATTGTGATCCACACAGTCAAAGGCAGAATCTCATATCTTGTTTGTTGTTGTTATTGTTTATCAATCAGTAAGGTGTGTTCCACTCTTTGTGACCTCATGGACTGTAGCATGCCAGACTCCTTTGTCCTCCACTATCTCCCAAAGTTTACTCAAATTCATGTCAGTTGAGTCACTAATTCTATCTAACCATCTCACCGTCTGACATCCCCTTCTCCTTTTGCTGGCAATCTTTGCAGCATCTCAGTCTTTTTCAATGAATCGGCTCTTCACTTCAGGTGGCCAAAGTATTGGAGCTTCAGCTTCAGAAACAGAACTTCCAGTGAATATTCACGGTTGATTGCTTTGAGAAATGAATGGTTTGATCTCCTTCCAGTCCAATGGACTCTAAAAAATGTTCTCCAGCACCATAATGTGAAAGCATCAATTCTTTAGCACCCAACCTTCTTTATGGACCAACTCTCACATCCATACATGACTAATGGAAAAACTGTAGCTTTGACTATACTGACCTTTGTCAGCAGCGATGTCTCTGCTGTTTAATACACTGTCTAGTTTTGTCATATCTTTCCTTCCAAGGAGCAAGTCTCTTAATTTCATGACTACAGTCACAATCTGCAGTGATTTTGGAGCCCAGGAAAATAAAATCTGTCACTGCTTACACTTTTTCCCCTTCTATTTACCAGGAAGTGATGGGACTGGGTGCCATTATTTTAGTGTTTTTTTTAATGATGAACTTCAAGCCAACTTTTTCAATTTCCTCTTTCACCTTCATCAAGAGACTCTTCAATTTCTACCATTAGAATGCTGTCATCTGCTTATCTGAGGTTGTTGATATTTCTCCTGGCATTCTTGATTTCAGCTTGTGGTTTCCATGATGTACTCTGCATAGAAGTTAAATAGGCAGGGTGACAATATACAGCTTTGTCATACTCCTTTCTCAATTTTCAATCACTCATATTTTCCATGTCTAGTTTTAACTGTTGCTCCTTGACCTGTATACAGGTTTCTCAGGAGACAGGTAAGGTCTCTGGTACTCCCATCTCTTTAAGAATTTTCACAGCTTGTTGTCATCCATATAGTCAAATGCTTTAGCCTAGTCAGTGAAGCAGAAGTATATTTTTTCTAGTACTCTCTTGTTTTCTGCATGATCCAACAGATGTTGGGAATTTGATCTCTGATTTCTCTGCCTCTTTGAAAACCAAGTTGTATATCTGGAGGTTCTTGGTTCACATACTGCTGAAGTCCAGCTAGAACAATTTTGAGCATAACCTTACTAGTGTGTGAAAGGAATGTAATTGTATGGTAGTTTGAACATTTTATGGCATTGCCCATCTTTGAGATTAGGATGAAAAATGTCTTTTTCCAGTTTTGTGTCCACTGCTGAGTTTTCCAAATTTTCTGACATATGGAGTGCAGTACTTTCATGGAATCACCTTTTAGGATTTTAAATATCTTAGCTGTAATTTCATCACTTCCACTAGCTTTGTTCATAGTAATGCTTCATGCTCCAGGATGTCTCGCTCTAGGTGAGTGACCATACCATCATGGTTATCCCAAGCTCTTCTGTGTATTCTTGCTACCTCTTTGTAAGCACTTCTGCTTCTGTTAGGCCTTTACAATTTATATCCTTTATCTTGCCCATCCTTTAATGTAATTATGCCTTAATAGCCCCAATTTTCTTGAGGAGATCTCTAGTCTTTCCTGTTCTATTGTTTCCTTCTATTTATTTTCATTGTTCATTTAAGAAGACCTTCTTAGCTCTCCTTGCTATTTTCTGGAGCTTTGCATTCAGATGGTGGGGATGAGCTTGGCAAAGAGAGCGTGGCAGAGGGACTAGGTGGTGGACAGACCAGCATCTTTGCCTTTCTCCCTTACATTTTTGTTATCTTCTTTCCTCAGCTACTTATAAAGCCTCCTCAGACAACCATGTTGCCTAATTGTATTTATTTTTCTTTGTAAGGCTTTTGATCATTACCTCCTTTACAATGTTAGGAATCTCTGTCCATAGTTCTTCAGTCACTCTGTCTACCAGATCTAATCCTTGAAATCTATTTTTCATCTCCATTGTAGATCATACCTGGATGGCTTGGTGATTTTCTCTACTTTCTTAAATTAAAGAATGATTTTGAATCACTCTAAAATGAATTTTAGTAAGGACCTTATGATCTGATCCACAGTCAGCTCCAGGTCTTTTTTTTTTTTTTTTTTAACTGACTGTATAGAGCTTGGAATGATGCTAAAGCTGAAACTCCAGTACTTTGGCCACCTAATGAGAAGAGTTGACTCACTGGAAAAGACTCTGATGCTGGGAGGGATTGGGGGCAGGAGGAGAAGGGGACGACAGAGGATGAGATGGCTGGATGGCATCACTGACTCGATGGATGTGAGTCTGGGTGAACTCCGGGAGTTGGTGATGGACAGGGAGGCCTGATGTGCTGCTATTCATGGAGTCGCAAAGAGTCGGACACTACTGAGTGACTGATCTGATCTGATCTGATCTGATAGAGTTTCTCCACCTTCAGATGCAAAGATCATAATAAACCTGATTTTTGTATTGACCATCTTGTGGTGCCTATGTGTAAAGTCATCTATTTTATTGTTGGAAAAGGGTGTTTGGTAAGACCAGTGTGTTCTCTTGAGAAAACTCTGCTAGTCATTGCCCTGCTTCATTTTTTACTCCAAGGCCAAATACCCTGTTACTCTGGGTATCTTTTGACTTCCTACTTTTGCATTCCAATCCCCTATGATTAAAAGGACATCTTTCCCCCCACCCCCTTTGGTGTTAGTCCTAGAAGTTCTTGGAAGTTTTCATAGAACCAGTTACCTTCAACTTCTTCAGCACCAGTGGTTGTGTTACTAACTTGGATTACTGTGATGCTGAAGGTTTTTCTTGGAACAAAACGAGAACATTCTGACATTTTTGAGAGTGGACCCAAATACTGTATTTCAGACTCTTTTGCTGACTCTCAGGGCTACTCCATTTCTTGTAAGGGATTCTTATCCACAGAAGTAGATATAATAATTGTCTAAATAAAATTTGTTTAAACCTTCTTTTTTTATTAGACAAAATATTTCTATTAGACAAATTTTCTTTATTAGACAATAAAATATGTCAAAATCCTTTTTTAATTAGACAATAAAAATTGTCTAAATAAAATTTATCTAAATAAAAATTGTCTAAATCAAAATTCTCCAGGCCAGGTGTCAACAGTCCGTGAACTGTGAACTTCCAGATGTTCAAGCTAAATTTAGAAAAGGCAGAGGAGTCAGAGATGAAATTGCCAACATCCATTCGATCATAGAAAAAGCAAGAGAGTTCCAGAAAAAACATCTACATCTGCTTTATTGATTATGCCAAAGCCTTTGACTGTGTGAATCAAAACAAATTATGGGAAATTCTTAAAGAGATTGGAATACTGGACCACTTTACCTGCCTCCTGAGAAATCTATATGCAGGTTAAGAAGCAACAGTTAGAATTGATGATAGAACAATGCACTGGTTCCAAATTGGGAAAGGAGTACGTCAAGGCTGTATATTGTCACCTCTCCTATTTAATTTATATGCAAAGTACCTTAAGCAAAATGCCGGACTGGATGAAGCACAAGCTGGAATCAAGATTGCCAGGAGAAATATCAATAACCTCAGACACGCAGATGACACCACCCTTATGGCAGAAAGTGAAGAGGAACAGAAGAGCCTCTTGATGAAAGTGAAAGAGTGGAAAAGCTGGCTTAAAACTCAACATTCAAAAAACTCAGATCATGGCATCTGGAAATCACTCCATGGCAAATAGATGGTGAAACAAAGGAAATAGTGACAGACTTTATTTCCTTGGGCACCAAAATCACTGCAGATGGAGACTGTAACCATAAAATTAAGACATTTGCTCCTTAGAAGAAAAGCTATGACCAACTTAGACAGCATATTAAAAAAGCAGAGACATTACTCTGATGACAAAGGTCCATCTAGTTAGTCAAAGCTGTGGTTTTTCCAGTAGTCATGTATGAGAGTGAGAGTTGGACTATAAAGAAAGCTGAATACTGAAGAATTGATGCTTATGAACTGTGGTGTTGAAGAAGACTCTTTAGAGTCCCTTGGACTGCAAGGAATTCAAACCAATCAGTCCTAAAGGAAATCAGTCCTGAATATTCATTGGAAGGACTGATGCTAAAGCTGAAGCTCCAAAATTTTGGCCAACTGATGTGAAGAACTGACTCATTGGAAAAGACCCTGATGCTGGGAAAGACTGAAGGCAGGAGGAGAAGGGGATGACAGAGGATGAGATGGTTGGATGGCATCACCAACTCAATGGACCTGAGTTTGAGCAAGCTCTGGGAGTTGGTGATGGACAGGAAAGCCTGGCGTGCTGCAGTCCATGGGGTCACAAATAGTCAGACAGGACTAAGTGACTGAACTGAACTGAAATAAAATTTGCCCATTCCTATTCATTTTAGTTCACTGAGTCCTTAGATCTTAATGTTTAACTTTTCCATCTCCTTCTTGACCATGTCCAATTTACCTTGATTCATATGAAACTTAGAAAGATAAAATGATAAAATATGTTTAACTCAATTATTAGGTTGTTGAATTTAGTACACAAATAAATATGAGGATTATGTTTTTAGCTACTTTAAGTTTTAAAGTAAACTCAGGTTTCATTAAATGAATTACAGGTGAGCTGTACAGGGTAAATACATTAACTAGGGAAGAGATATATTTTACAACACAGAATGCGGTTTGTGCTATGATGCATTTCACTGTACTAATTCAGAGTACAGGTAAAAGAATTATAAGAGAAATATTACAGAATATTGAGGTAAGTTTAAGATCAGTGTTCAGTATTATGAGAACATTTATAAGCTAGTAAGATGAGGAGAAACCAGTGATTAAAACTGAGAAGGAACAACCACTAAGGTAGGAAAAACCAGGAATACATATTCTCCCTGAAGTGACATGAAGAACTATTTAAAGAACATAATAATAAATTGTGAGAAATGCTTCCTAGAGAATTTTTAAAATAAGAGAATAAAGTATTTAATAGAATCCCTCCATTACAAAATACTTTAGTTATTTTTCCTACAATGCTAATGACCAGATATAAAACACAAAATTTTCATCAATGACTTTATTTGTTCAGTTTTTAAAATGGAATTGCCAAATCTAACACTACCTGGGAATTCTAAATAACTCTCTGCATCCTAATCAACTTCCTCTCCTGTTTCCCAAGAAGATAGTGTATTCCTTCTCTAGCCTCTCCCTCTCAGATAATTAACTCAAATTTCTCACCAAGACCATATAAATAATCAAAAGCAAATATCTCGTATCCCCAGTACTCCATTCAAGTGAATTTCATCTTCAGTGTAGAAGAACAACTATTAGTAAAACACTCCTGGTCACTGGCTGTGTGCTCATACACTCTGTCCAAAGTAAGAGTGGTGAGTTTAGGAAAGAAAGGAAATGCTTGCCATACCCTTTACTTTTCTCTCCCCTTTCTCTTAAGAGCTGATATTCCTGGAAAAAAAAAAAAATCTGTGTCCTTCATTGCATTTGGTTTAAGCTTTTCAGAACTGCTGCAGTAAGTTGTGCTCTCTGTCTAATTCTGAGATTCAATATTTTGAATCCACTTGCCTACAAGTTTATCATGTTTTATATTTATCAGATAATGCAGATGTCCATGTATTTTCCTCTTTCATGTTCTAAATTAATTCCAAAATTGTACAAAAGCCAGGTTAATTTATCGTATTCCTTTAAGTCACTATGTACACAAAAAAGAGAATATAGCAAACAGGAAGAGGAAGTTTGAGAAGCACATTCATATATAGAGAATTCTTCCAATGACACAAATATCTAGAATGCACAGTAGAGACAGGGATGTGGAGACAGAGGTAGAGACAAGGAGTGTTGCATTAATAAATTTGATTATGCCCAAATTATCATAGTATTTTTAAACATAGATTTGGTAGTATAGTTCTCTCTAGATTTGTATACTCATATCAGTGAATATTGACAACCCAAAATGAATATAGAAATAACACACACACACAAAATATGTGTACATTGTACTGTGTTACAATACTATGTACAGTATGTGCATAATACATAATATCATACAGAATGACAAAATGGTAGAAGATAAGATTTGATAAATCATACAAGATATAGCTCTACCTATTTATAGTTTCTCCATGCAAATGACATTCTTAAATTATGTGTGTTTTGAAGCTTTTTATGTCTAGAAAAAATAATTTTGTATAGTAGACAAGTGTAACTTTACAATTAAAATACAATTTTAGCGATTTTTGGTGTTCTAATTGACATATATAATAAACTGCATAATTTAAATATTTAAAGTTTACATGTGTATATTTTGACATATATTTTGGAACTTGCACAAAATTATGAAACCTATAACACAATCAAAATAATGAGTATATCCGTCACCTTTGAAATTTCCTTGTGCCCTTTGTAATTTCTCCTGGCCCTTACTGCCTCTTCCTCATCTATAGGAAGCTATTGATCTGTTTCATGTTACTACAGATTAGTTATGCATTGTCATGAATTTTGTGTGAATGGAATTGTCAAGTAGGTAATCTTTATCTGGGGATTCCCAAGTGGCACAATGGTAAAGAATATTTCTGCCAATATAGGAGATGAAGAGATCCAGCTTTCATCCCTGGGTTGGGAAGACACCCAGAATAGGAAATGGCAACTCACTTCAGTATTATTGCCTGGAAAATTCCATGGACAGAGGAGCTTGGTGGGCTACAGTCCATGGGGTCACAAAAAGTTGGATATGACTCAGTACACATGAGGAGAAGAAGAAGGAATCTTCATCTAGCTATTCTTCTTTTAACTTAGCATAATTACCTTGAGACCCATAAAGAAACATAGAACTCTTTTTAGAGCTTTATTGAGATTTATATCCTATTTCATAGATTCCCCTGTATAAATCATACAATTAGAATTTCTTATTTTCACAGAATTGTACAATTATCACAAAAACCTATACTATAATATTTTCAACACTCTGAAAAGAAACACTATACATATTAGAAACCATTCCTCATGTGCACTGCCCCTACTTTACTCTACCCTGATTCCAGTCAACCACTAACTTACCTTCTGTCTAAGCATTTACCCACTGAAGAAATTCCACATAGATGTGATCATAAAATATCTCATCTTCTTTGACTGGTTTCTTTCAGTAGTTTTACCTTACAGTATATATCTCCATTTCCCTTCTATTTTATTAACAAATAACATTACCTTATATGAACATACTGCATCTTATTCATCCATTAATCAGCTGATGGACACTTAGATTATTGCTACTTTCTAGCTATTATGAAAAGTGTTATGGAATTCCTATACAAATTTTCCAGTAAGCTTACAATTTTATTTATCTTGATTATATGCCTAAGAGTGGAATTTCTGGGCCTTATAGTAACTCTATATTTAACTTTTTTTTAGGAATTGCTACTGTTTTTCAAAAGGATTACACCATTTTACAATCCTATCAGCAATGTATGAGGATTCCAACTTCTCTATAACTTTGAGAGAGTCAGTTCCTAGGCAGGTTGATAAAAAGTCCAGGGGTCCCCAAGGAGAGGGGGATCTGGAATTCTCAAGGAGGAAGAAAGGACAAACTTTTTTTGTCTACATTCCTTAGTCTTAGTCAATTACACAACTCAATTTAAACTCTGTACTAGGGATTATATAATAACAATGTACCCTGCTTGAGGACAGTTTCTCCTTCCTGAAAACCTTCTGGCTAATCCTGTTATTTTAAAATGTAAATTATGGGAATGAGTCTAGTAAGATCTTTAAAACCTCCAGACATTCTTTTGATTCATTGTAATAACTAATTAAAAGGTATATAACCCATTGCTAACACTAGCAAGGGGGTACTCTTTCTGCCCCCTTCTGATGTCTATGTCAGAAGCTTTCTCTATCTCCTTTATGCTTTAATAAAACATTATTACACAAAAGCTCTGAGTGATCAAGCCTCGTCTCTGGCCCTTGATTGAATTCTCTTCCTCCGGTGGCCAAGAATCCAGGTATCTTGTGTGGTTCAGCAACAATATTTCACCTTGAACAATATTTATCATTGCTTTTTTTTTTATTTTAGACACCCCAATGGGTGTGAAGTGATGTGTCATTTTGGTTTTAACTTGCAGTCCCCTAATGATTAAATAAGGTTTTTGTTGTCTATTGGTACACAATCTATTCTCCATTTTTAAGTGGGTTGTATGATGTTTTTCAGTACAGTCTTGTGGATAATATCTTGTGTAACTGTTGTTTGAATTTATATTAAGAAGGGTTCAGTAAAAGAAGGTGAAAGAGGAGAGTGAAAAAGTTGGCTTAAAGCTCAACATTTAGAAAATGAAGATCATAGCATCCACTCCCATCACTTCATGGCAAATAGATGGAGAAACAGTGGAAACAGTGGCTGACTTTGTTTTTCTGGGCTCCAAAATCACTGCAGATGGAGATTGCAGCCATGAAATTAAAATACACTTACTCCTTGGAAGGAAAATTATGACCAACCTAGACAGCATATTAAAAAGCAGAGACATTACTTTGCCAACAAAGGTCCGTGTAGTCAAAGCTATGGTTTTTCCAGTGGTCATGTATGGATGTGAGAGTTGGACTATAAAGAAAGCTGAGCACTCAAGAATTGATGCTTTTGAACTGTGGTGTTGGAGAAGACTCTTGAGAGTCCCTTGGACTGCAAGGAGATCCCACCTGTCCATCCTAAAGGAGATCAGTCCTGAATGTTCATTGGAAGGACTGATGTGAAGCTGAAACTCCAATATTTTGGCCACCTGATGAGAAGAGCTGACTCATTTGAAAAGACCCTGATGCTGGGAAAGATTGAGGGCAGGAGGAGAAAGGAATGACAGAGGATGAGATGGTTGGATGGCATTACCAACTCGATGGACATGGGTTTGTGTGAACTCCAGGAGTTGGTGATGGACAGGGAGGCCTGGTGAGCTGCAATTCATGGGGTCGCAAAGAGTCGGCTGAGCAACTGAACTGAACTGAAGAGAAGGTGTACCTCTGCACAGAAAACACATAAATACATACACACACACTTACTTACAAATCTCTACATAGAACTCTTTGTGTCTGATGATGAGTCTTGAATTCTCAAGGCAGATAATCAGAAGGGAAGACAGGGAAGAAAGACACATAAGGATGATCTTATATCACACTTGTGAGTCTCTCATTGACTCCAAATTTGCTGATGCAGTGTCCATTTGGGAACGTGGAGCCCTTCATCATAAAGCTAAGCACATGACCTGGCCCAGTAATTACAGAAGGTAAAGAGGCTATAGGGAATAATGGATCACCTATGGACTTGGCTGTACTGCTATATGAACCAGGAAATATGTGTGACCTGCAACAGCTTCAGGTGACCATATATCAATCTTTCAAGTGTAAAAACAATGTTGCTGATGTTTCACTATTGTTCTCTAAATCTAATACAAAATATTTCTCTGGCATCCTCTATCCAGAAACATACCTGTAAGAGTGTTCTTAGAAATTATGTCAGTCTAGCCCATTTGACACAATAAAAAGCCAATGATAATACTGAAAGCTATCTTTATAGGCAAACACTTAAAGGCAAATATTAATACACTGTTATGGACATTAAGTTGCATCAAACCCAATTTGAAACATTCAGAACAGGTTGACTTAACTGCCATTTAAACAGCCTGGAGAGTCACTCATCATATTATTTAACTTTGAGCAAGACAAAAGTAAATGACATTTCCAAGCTGTTTTCAACCCTCTGCTGTAATCTGCCTATTCTATGTAAATAGTTCTGAAATCGAATCCTTATTTAGTTTGAATACCTAAAAGAAACCATGTGACTGAAATATACATTCAAATAGTCTCCTCTGGCTTCTGGCATATTTAAAGAAAGTTTCTCTTGTTTATCAGTGCATCTTGTTGAACCTATTATTCACAATAAGAACTTTCCTAAAGCCAAGAAAATAAATTGTGGTGAGGAGTTAACATAAATATTAATTTGAAATTTGCAAAACAAAGAAAACTACCAGTGCTTGTTCTTGATTTTCTACATATCAACATGTACTCTTCTGATAGTATAAAATTATCTCCCTTCTTCCTGAAATAGCAAACTTGTTGGTCATAGAGTTGAATTAAATATCAATGTGCTTGTATTCATTATATTATTTTTTCCAGGATTGTAAAATTTTGAATTGATTTAGAAAGGATATGTTAAAAAAAGATCGTATATGAGTAAATACTGTCCTTAACTTTAATTTAAAATTTAAAAGATAGTCCACATTTCTTAATCTCATTAAGTGAACCTCTCCTTATCTATAAGTCTCTACTCACCTATTGATAACAGAGCATGCCAAAGCTAAATTTAAATCATTTTCCATTCAAATTTATGTTTTTTTAAATTATATGTAGATGATATTTGTATAAAAATAAAAATATGCAACATCATTCAAAAAAAAAAAACTCTCAATATACACTGCATTTAGTTTCTTTGATAGTGACAACTAAGCATAGCACTATAGAGCTCATTTAAACTTGTTCACTGAAAACAAAATATTATTTGTTTATAATACTGAAATTTATATAAAACATGCATAGAATAGATGAAGGCTGAAAGACCCAGAACCATTTCAGAGTGAACCAGTGAAGTTGGTCAGTCATGTCCAACTCTTTGCAATCCCATGGACTGTAGCTTACCAGGCTCTTCCATCCATGGAATTTTCCAGGCAAGAGTACTGGAGTGTGTTGCCATTTTCTTCTCCAGGGGATCATCCCCACACAGGGATGGAACCCAGGTCTCCCTCATTGCAGGCAGATGTTTTACCATCTGAGCTACTGGGGAAGCCCATTAAACATTAAACATGCATATGTGTTTTTTAAACCTTAAACAATTTCATTCACACTGTTTTCTGCTTATTTAGTGTTAGTATTTGTATTATGAATCATTTGTCAGTTATACTATATTTTACAAGTGTTTATGGTAGAGTAAGAACAGATGGAGATTTGGTCCATTACAATTTATTTCTATAGCCTATCTTTAATTCAAAGATCATTGATTTAATTGATTTTAGCACCTCTCTTTTATTTTTTCAGAACATGTGCTAACGGAGTCTCATTGAATTTATGAGGTTTATGGACTGAATAATGACACCAAATTGTGTGAGTTAAAAATGTAAAAGAGGACCTAAATCATAACCTTAAAATTTCAGTTTTGTATAAATTTGGATTATATAAGTGATAGCATAAAATTACCTAATTAATATAATAATTATTTCATGATATCATTTAAAACTTTTCATAAATGTTATAATTTTGTCCTTTTTTAATATTTATTTACTAAAACATAATTACCAGTAAATAAGTAGGGGGCACAAATGGAATTCATGAATACTGTAGGAAAAACTGTGATATATTCACAATCAATTACTAAATTTACCAATACCATTAAAAATATTAAATATTTTAGATTTAAGTGATATTTTCAAGAAATAAAATACTTTAGTATCCTTGAAAGAGAAAAATGTGAGCTTATACTTAATTGTATATGAGTAGAAGTAACTTTTGTCAAGGTCACTCTTGGAAGAAAAAAGAAGTGTTTTTCTGTAAGTTCAAAAACTATTAAAAATGTATACCTGATGGGATAGGTAGTGCACTTTATAACTTTACTAAGATCGAACTGAAATATTTTCTCCCATTTTGATAAAACATAATTTTCTCCCCATAGGAAAGTTACAGGATAAATCTGTTCAATGTGCCAGGAAGCAATTCATGACCCGGCTTCTATTAACAGAAATGGGGTGTCTTGCAGCTATATCTCCATAAGTTGCACTGCAAACTATCTCTGTAAGTAAAGATTCAACCCAAGGGTTAGGTTTTACTGCAAGTTATAAACTTCAAGAAACTGGGTATAGAATGGAAATGCTGACAACCTTAAAGATAGCTGCTTGACTGAAGCAACTATAGTATTCCAACTCCTTTATTTCAGAAAGTGTGAGTGTTTATGTTGCCACTGGATAAAAGAATTGATGTGGAAATTACTCATGCTTGGTGAATTGCATGGTAATAAAAGTCTTGCTAAAAGAGCTTCGGGTAAAATGGAATATGAACACAAGTTTCCCCACAAAACCATTTTTACAAGTTTTACGTTTTACAGTTCAGTGTTCCACAACTCCTGTATCCTGTGTTATTTATCAGCATTGCACTTCATTTGCAAACACTTCACTGATGAAATAATGCATATAACAATAATGAGAGTCTACTTTGAATTTTAAGGAAGTAAATATAATGGCAGGAAAAAAACATGTGTTTTAGAAATTATCATAAAGGCAGGTTTTCTGTTTCATAGTCATTCAAGTTTAAAAAAATTTTTTTTAATTTATTTATTTTAATTGGAGGCTAATTACTTTACTAAAAAATGTTTTTAACAATAATAGGTACCTATGCAAGTATTCACAATAATATGCTAAATATCAGTTGATAATTTTCAGAAAAGAAGAGCTATATATTTCAAAAAGAGCTATATATTTCAAGAAATACCCCATATGTTGTTGTCATATGGGGTTCAGTCACCCAGTCGTGTTCCACTCTGTGACCCCATAGATGCATGCCAGGCCTCCCTGTCCCTCATCACCTCCCAAAGTTTGCCCAAGTTTATTTCCATTGCATCAGTGATGCTATCCAGCCATCTCATTCTCTGACACCCACTTCTTCTGCCCTTAATCTTTCCCAGCATCAGGAATTTCCAATAAGTCAGCTATTTGCATCAGATGACCACAATACTTAAGCTTAGGCTTCAGCATCAGTCCTTCCAAGGAGTACTTAGGGTAGATTTTCCTCAAGATTGACTAGTTTGATCTCCTTGCTGTCCAAGGGACTTTCAGGAGTCTTCTCCAGCACCTAGTTCAAAGGCATAAATTCTTTGGCATTCTGCCTTCTTTATGATCCAGCTCTCACAACTATTCGTGACCACTGGGAAGACTGTAGCCTTGACTCTATGGACCTTTGCCAGTTGAGTATTGTCTCTGCTTTTCTACACACTGTCTTTGTTTGTCATAGCTTTCCTGCAAAGAAGCAATCATCTGCTGATTTAATGGCTGCAATCACCATCTGCAGCGATTTTAGATCCAAGAAGAGGAAACCTTCTACTAATTCCACCTTTTCCCCTTCTATTTTCCATGAAGTAATGGAGACAGATCCCATAATATTTGTTTTTGTTTTTGTTTTAATATTTAGTCTTAGGCCAGCTCTTTCATTCTCTTCCTTCACCCTCATCAAGAGGGTGTTTTGTTCCTTTTTTCTTTTGCATTAGAGTTGTATCATCAGGATACCTGAGGTTGTTGATGCTTTTCTTGCCTATCTTGATTCCAGCTTGTAAGTCATCCAGGCTGGCATTTCTCATGATGTGCTCAACATATAGATTAAACAGACAGGGTGACAGCAGACAGCCCTGTCATACTGCTTTCTCAATCTTTAATTAATTGTTCAATACAGGGTTTTAACTGTTGCTTCTTGACCTGCATACAGGTTTCTCAGGAGACAGGTAAGATGATCTGGTATTCCCATCTCTTTAAGAGCTTTCCACAACTTGTTATGATCCACACAGTCAAAAAGGCTTTGGTGCAATTGATGAAACAGAGATAGTTGTTTTTCTGGAATTCCCTATCTTTCTCTTTGATCCAGCAGATGTTGGCAATTTGATCTCTGGCTCCTTCTCCTTTTCTAAACCCAGCTTGGACATCTAGAAGTTCCTGGTTTACATAATGATGAAGTCAATCATGCAAGATATTAAGCATGACCTTACTAGCCTGGGAGATGAGTGCAATTATCTGATGGTTAGTGCATTCTTTAGTACTACCCTTCTTGTGAATTGAAATGAGGATTGACCTTTTCCAGTCCTGTGGCCACTGCTGGGTCTTCAAGGTTTACTGACATATTAAATGCAAAACTTTGACAGCATCATCCTTTATGGTTTCTATAGTTCTACTTTAATTCCTTTGCATCCACTGGCTTAATTAACAGCAGTGCTTCCTAAGGTTCACTTGACTTCAGTCTCCAGAATGTCTGGCTCTGGATGGCTGACCACACCATCACAGTAATCTAGTACATTAAGATCCTTTTTTGTACAGTTCTTCCATGTGTTCTTTCCATCTCTTCTTGATCTCTTCAGCATCTACTAGGTCTCTACTCTTTCTGTCTTTTATTGTGGCCATCTGTGGGTAAAATGTTCCCTTGATATCTACAATTTTCCTGAAGAGATCTCTAGTCTTTCCCTTTCCATTGTTTTCTTGTAGTTTTATGTATGGTTCGTTGAAAAAGGCCTTCTTGTCTCCATGCTGTTCACAGGACTTTGTGTTTAGTTGAATATATCTTTCCCTTTCTCCCTTTTTGCTTCTCTTCTTTCTTTAGCTATTTGTAAGGCCTCCTCATATAGCCACTTTGTATTTGTGCTTTTCTTTTCCTTTGGGATGATTTTGTTGGCAGCCTCCTGTACAATATCATGGACCTCTGTCCACAGTCCTATGTGCACAGTGTTTCAGTTCAGTTCAGTTCAATCACTCAGTCGTGTCCGACTCTTTGCGATCCCATGAATAGCAGCACGCCAGGCCTCCCTGTCCATCACCAACTCCCAGAGTTCACTCAGACTCATGTCCATTGAGTCAGTGATGCCATCCAGCCATTTCATCCTCTGTCGTCCCCTTCTCCTTCTGCCCCCAATCCCTCCCAACATCAGAGTCTTTTCCAAAGAGTCAACTCTTCGCATGAGGTGGCAAAGTACTGGAGTTTCAGCTTTAGCATCATTCCTTCCAAAGAAATCCCAGGGCTGATCTCCTTTAGAATGGACTGATTAGATCTCCTTGCAGTCCAAGGGACTCTCAAGAGTCTTCTCCAACACCACAGTTCAAAAGCATCAGTTCTTTGATGCTCAGTCTTCCTCACAGTCCAACTCTCACATTCATACATGACCACAGGAAAAACCATAGCCTTGACTAGACAGACCATTGTTGGCAATGTCTCTGCTTTTCAATATGCCATCTAGGTTGGTCATAACTTTTCTTCCAAGGAGTAAGCGTCTTTTAATTTCATGGCTGCAGTCACCATCTGCAGTGCTTTTGGAGCCCCAAAAAATAAAGTCTGACACTGTTTCCACTGTTTCCCCATCTATTTCCCATGAAGTGATGGGACCAGATGCCATGATCTTCGTTTTCTGAATGTTTTAACCCAACTTTTTCACTCTCCTCTTTCACCTTCATCAAGAGGCTTTTGAGTTCCTCTTCACTTTCTGCCATAAGGGTGGTGTCATCTGCATATCTGAGGTTATTGATATTTCTCCCAGCAATCTTGATTCCAGCTTGTGCTTCTTCCAGCCCAGCGTTTCTCATGATGTACTCTGCATATAAGTTAAATAAGCAGTGTGACAATATACAGCCTTGATGGACTCCTTTTCCTATTTGGAACCAGTCTGTTGTCCCATGTCCAGTTCTAACTGTTGCCTCCTGATCTGCATACAAATTTCTCAAGAAGCAGGTCAGGTGGTCTGGTATTCTCATCTCTTTCAGAATTTTCCATACTTTATTGTAATCCACACAGTCAAAGGCTTTGTCATAGTCAATAAAGCAGAAATAGATTTTTTTCTGGAACTCTCTTGCTTTTTCCATGATCTGCTGGATGTTGGCAATTTGATCTCTGGTTCCTCTGCCTTTTCTAAAACCAGTTTGAACATCAGGAAGTTCACAGTTCATGTATTGCTGAAGCCTGGCTTAGAGAATTTTGAGCATTACTTTACTAGCATGTGAGATGAGTGCAATTGTGTGGTAGTCTGAGCATTCTTTGGCATTGCCTTTCTTTGGGATTGGAATGAAAACTGAATTTTCCCAGTCCTGTGGCCACTGCTGAGTTTTCCAAATTTGCAGGCATATTGAGTGCAGCACATTCACAGCATCATCTTTCAGGATTTGAAATAGCTCAACTGGAATTCCATCACTTCCACTAGCATTGTTCGTAGTGATGCTTTCTAAGGCCCACTTGACTTCACATTCCAGGATGTCTGGCTCCAGGTCAGTGATCACACCATCGTGATTATCTGGATCGTGAAGATCTTTTGTGTACAGTTCTTCTGTGTATTCTTGCCACCTCTTCTTAATATCTCCTGCTTCTGTTAGGTCCATACCATTTCTGTCCATTATCAATCCCATCTTTGCATGAAATGTTCCCTTGGTATCTCTAATTTTCTTGAAGAGATCTCTAGTCTTTCCCATTCTGTTGTTTTCCTCTATTTCTTTGCATTGATTGCTAGGAAGGCTTTCTTATCTCTTCTTGCTATTCTTTGGAACTCTGCATTCAGATGCTTATATCTTTCCTTTTCTCCTTTGCTTTTCACTTCTCTTCTTTTCACAGCTATTTGTAAGGCTTCCCCAGACAGCCATTTTGCTTTTTTGCATTTCTTTTCCATGGGGATGGTCTTGATCCCTGTCTCCTGTACAATGTCACGAACCTCAGTCCATAGTTCATCAGGCACTCTGTCTATCAGAAATAGTCCCTTAAATCTATTTCTCACTTCTACTATATAATCATAAGGGATTTGATTTAGGTCATACCTGAATGGTCTAGTGGTTTTCCCTACTTTCTTCAATTTACGTCTGAATTTGCCACTAAGGAGTTCATGATCTGAGCCACAGACAGCTCCTGGTCTTGTTTTTGTTGACTGTATACAGCTTCTCCATCTTTGGCTGCAAAGAATAAAATCAATCTGATTTTGGTGTTGACCATCTGGTTATGTCCATGTGTAGAGTCTTCTCTTGTGTTGTTGGAAGAGGGTGCTTGCTATGACCAGTGCATTTTCTTTGCAAAACTCTATTAGTCTTTTCCCTGCTTCATTCCATATTCCAAGGCCAAATTTGCCTGTTACTCCAGGTGTTTCCTGACTTCCTACTTTTGCATTCCAGTCCCCTGTAATGAAAAGGACATCTTTTTTGCATGTTAGTTCTCAAAGGTCTTGTAGGTCTTCATAGAACCATTCAACATCAGCTTCTTCAGCGTTACTGGTTGGGGCATAGACTTGGATTACTGTGATATTGAATGGTTTGCTTTGGAAACGAACTGAGATCATTCTGTCGTTTTTGAGATTGCATCCAAGTACTGCATTTTGAACTCTTTTGTTGATCATGATGACTACTCCATTTCTTCTGAGGGATTCCTGCCCACAGTAGTAGATATAATGGTCATCTGAGTTAAATTCACCCATTCCAGTCCATTTTAGTTCACTGATTCCTGGAATGTCGACATTCACTCTTGCCATCTCTTGTTTGACCACTTCCAATTTGCCTTGATTCATGGACCTGACATTCCAGGTTCCTATGCAATATTGCTCTTTACAGCATCAGACCTTGCTTCTATCACCAGTCACATCCACAACTGGGTATTGTTTTTGCTTTGGCTTCATCCCTTCATTCTTTCTGGAGTTATTTCTCCACTGATCTCCAGTAGCATATTGGGCACCTACTGACCTGGGGAGTTCCTCTTTCAGTATCCTATTATTTTGCTTTTTCATACTGCACACTGTTTACCAGATCTAATCCCTTGAATCTATTTATTTACCTCTACTGCATGTTCATCAGTTCAGTTCAATTCAATTCAGTCACTCAGTCATGTCCGACTCTTTGCAAGCCCATGAATCGCAGCACGCCAGGCCTCCCTGTCCATCACCAATTTTCGGAGTTAACTCAAACTCATGTCCATTGAGTCGATGATGCCATCCAGCCATCTCATCCTCTGTCATCCCCTTCTCCTCCTGCCTCCAATCCCTCCCAGCATCAGGGTCTTTTCCAATGAGTCAACTCTTCGCATGAGGTGGCCAAAGTATTGGAGTTTCAGCCTCAGCATCAGTCCTTCCAATGAACATTCAGGACTGATTTCCTTTAGGATTGACTGGTTTGATTTCCTTGCAGTACAAGGGACTCTCAAGAGTCTTCTCCAACACCACAGTTCAAAAGCATCAATTCTTGGCACTCAGTTTTCTTTATAGTACAACTCTCACATCCATACATGACTACTAGAAAAACCATAGCTTTGACTAGATGGACCTTTGTTGGTAAAGTAATGTTTTGTCAGATTAATATTCTGTCTAGGTTGGTCACATCTTTTCTTCCAAGGAGCAAGAATCTTTTAATTTCATGGCTGCAGTCACCATCTGCAGTGATTTGGGAGTCCCCAAAAATAAAGTTTGTCACTGTTTCCCCATCTATTTGCCATGAAGTGATGGGGCTGGATGCCATGATCTTAGTTTTTTAAATGCTGAGTTTTAAGCCAGCTTTTTCACTCTGCTCTTTCACTTTCATCAAAAGGCTCTTTAGTTCCTCTTCACTTTCTCCCATAAGGGTGGTGTCATCTGCATGTCTGAGGTTATTGATATTCATATTCATAGGAAATTTGATTTAAGTAATACCTGACTGGCATAGTGGCTTTCCCTACTTTCTTTAGTGTAAGCCTGAATTTTGCTATGAGAAGCTGTTGATCTGAGCCACAGTCAGCTCCAAGTTGTGTGTGTGTGTGTGTGTGTGTGTGTGTGTGTGTGTGTGTGTGAGTGATTGTATGCAACTTTTTCATCTTAGGTATATGATACAAATACATACAAAGGATGTAATCAATTTGATTTTGGTATTGACCATTCGGTGATGTCCATCTGTAAAGTCATCACTTGTGTTGTTGAAGAAGAATATTTGCTATGATCAGTGCATTTTCTTGGCAGAATTGTTAAGCTTTTCCTGCTTCATTTTGTTCTCCAAGGCCAAACTTGCCTGTTACTCCAGGTATCTCTTGACATCTTATTTTTGCATTCTAATCCCCAATGATGAATAGAACTTTTTTTTTTTTAATATTAGTTCTAGGAGGTTTTCTAAGATCTTATATGTCATATAAGACATTTAAAAAATTTCAACATATAGTCTTATATTTTAATTTTATTTCTCCAAGAATTATACTGCTTTAAGTAAAAATATTGGGCTTCCCTTGTGGCTAAGCTCATAAAGAATCTGCCTGCAATGAGAGAGATCTTGGTTCAATCCCTGGGTTTGGAAGATCCCCTGGAGAAAGGAAAGGCTACCCACTCCAGTATTCTGGCCTGGAGAATTCCATGGACTGTGCATTCCATGGGGTCACAAAGAGTCAGACATGACTGAGCAACATTCACTTCACTTCAAATAAAAATATAAAACTTTTTGATAGCATAAGGCTTTTCAAAGTTCTGTTTAAAATGCTGAAAATAAATCATTTTCTTTATTTACATGATTATAACTGTATAATCTGTATATTGTGTAATCTGTGTATTACAGTTGTAGGATTGTAACAATACTGTGATACAGTACTTAATCTCAAGGATTTATTCTAATCAAAGGGAGGTGGAAATATACAAAAGAGTGCAATATGTTCTTTTCTAAGGATATACTTAGGATGATAAGACACATAGCAAACAACTAATAGCAATATTGGGGTGTCAGGATCAAAAGAAGATAAAAGGATAGAATATTTCTTGTGAATCTTGAATGATAATAGCTAATACTCAAGCAGAAAGAAAGGACATTTTGTGGGGAAAAGGAAATGAAGAGATTAATGAGAGAAAACAAGTATTCCACAAAAAAAAATATATATATATATACACACACATATATATATAGCATGAAACATAAAGAAACATGACCATTAGTAATATATCCATTTAGCTGTACCCATTTAGGTAGGTAGAAGAGTAGGATGCTCCAACTTGGAAAAATAGAACTCCATTCTCTCCTGAAGTCTTTCAAAATGCCTTGAATTTTGTGAATTTTCCCATATGAAATAAGAATAACACAAAAGAAAACAAAGCAGAAAGAAAAAGTACAACTAGAGGCAATCTATACTTTTAATTAAATCAGACCATTTAAGCAAGCACTGAGTAAAACAGTCTAACCTCACTCAAGGGTGGACATAGAATCTCAAGACACGGTTTCAAAGAAAACACACAGAAAATGGAATGAATATCTTTAAATGAAAAAAAGATATCTCCTGAAAATTACAGTCATGAGTATTTGAAAAATTATGACCAAATAGTCAAATTCATAAATAAAATAGATTTGAATTCTGTGTTGAAATTCAGTAATTTTTCAGTGTGTTTTCCTTTGCCAACTAATGGCTACACAATAGGAATTTTGCATTAATTAAAAGGGGAGCATATGTAGAGTTTTTGGCTCATAAGAAGTATTCAATTAATAACCTTCTGCTTTTATTTAATGTAAACACCCACAGTGTTATCTCCTTTTCCTTTATTATTTATAGGTACACTAGACAGTAGAAAAATTACCCTTATAAAGTGCCTGTCTTAGATGTTACATTTAGTTGTGAGAGATGAAAGCTCAGGAGCAGTCATGCAGAGCATTAACTAAATAGGAGAGTCATCTCAAGAAGATGGCAATAATAGAGTTTTTCACTGCAGGATCTAAAGACCTACTGCCATTCACTAGTGATTGTGGAAAGTTCTTGGTGAGTCTGTGTCTATAACAATACTACTAGATATTAGATAATCTTTTCTAATATTCTGAGATCTTTGACCTTCACGTAAGGAAGTCAGGATCTCTCGCTCTCTCTTTCCCCATTTGTCTTTCTCTCTCTTTCACAAATGAAATAAGGAACATTGAATTAGAAAATTAAAACTTATGAAAAGAAGTATTTCAGGTGGAAGATAGGATATTCTCAACTTTTTGAAGAATTGGAGTGCTTAGGAAAAAAAAATCATACATAGTCCACGACTTAATAATTGTTGTTGTTCAGTAGCTAAGTCACATCCAACTCTGTGAACCCATGAACTGAAGCACACCAGACTTCCCTGTCCTTCACTGTTTCCCAGAGTTTGCTCAAACTCATGCCCACTGAGTCAGTGATGCCATCCAGTAATCTCATCTTCTGACACCCACTTCTTCTCTTGCCCTCAATCCTACCCAGCATCAAGGTTTTTTCCAGTGAGTTGGCTGTTTGCATCAGGTGGCCAAAGTATGGCAGGTTCATCTTCAGCATTAGTCCTTCCAATGAATAGTCAGGGTTGATTTCCTTTAAGATTGACTGGTTTGATTTCCTTGCTGTCCAATGGACTCTCAATAGTCTTCTCTAGCACCATATGTCAATTCTTTGGCACTCAGCCTTCTTTATGGGCCAACTCTTACATCTGTACGTGACTACCGGAAAAACTCTAAGTTTGACTAGATGAACCTTTGTCAGCAAAGTGATGTCTCTGTTTTTAATATGTTGTTTAGGTTTGTCATAGCTTTTCTTCCAAGAAGCACATATCTTCTAATTTCATGACTGCAGTCACCATCCTCAGTGATTTTGAAGCCCAGGAAAATAATATCTTTCACTGTTTCCATATTTTCCCCATGTGTTTGCCCTGAAGTGATGGGACTGGATGCCAGGATCTTAATTTTTTCAATGTTGAATTTTAAGCCAGCTTTTGCACTCTCCTCTTTCATCCTCATCAAGAAACTCTTTAGTTCATCTTTGTTTTATGCCATTAAAGTGGTATCATCTGCATATCTGAGGTTGTTGATATTTCTCCTGGTAATCTTGATTTCAGCTTATGAGTGATCCAGCCCAGCATTTTGCATAATGTACACTGCATATAAGTTAAATAAGCAGGTGACAATATACAGCCTTAACGTACTCCTTTCCCAATTTGAAACCAGTCTGTTGTTCCATGTCTGATTCTAAGTGTTACTTTTTGACCTACAAACTGTTTCTCAGGAGCAGGTAAGGTGGCCTGGTATTCCCATCTCTTTAAGAATTTTCCTCAGTTTGTTGTGATCCACACAGTCAAAGGCTTTAGCATCATCAGAAAATGAAAAACAGACAACCCTTCCTCTTGTGTAGTTTGAACCAATGATACTCACATTCTGCTTTCTTTTTCCTTCTTTCTTTTCTTCTTCCTTCCTTCCATCTGTCTATCTGCCTCTTCTCTCATATCTTCCCTCCTCTCTTTCTGCTTCTCTTTCTCTCTCCTTTTTTCATATTATTCTTCCTCTTCACTGGAGTGTTTTCTTTGAAAATTAATGTATATATGTCTCCCTTCTTCTAACTTTTCTACCACTATATTTTCTAGACCATTTTTTTGTGTTGTTTTGCTACTGTGCCTTGGACATTGCTCTACTACTTTCATAGGCCAACAGGGTTTCATGCTGGTCAAATTATAAGCAGTCATTTTAACTGGGTTATTATAACCAGTGGTTCAAGTAAAGCCTAAATGCATGTCTCAAAGTTTTCATTTAATGTTTGATATTATACTTTTTTTGTGAAAAAGAGAAGAATTCTATGCAGGGGAGAAATACAAAGATCTTGATAGCATTTTATGCTAAGATATTTAAGGAAGTTTCATTCATTTATATGCTTGCTATTTGCTCTTTTATGTTTAACATTTTGTCACTTCAAAGCACTAGAAAAATTAGCCAGAAGCATGCTAAAATCCAAACTCAGATATAAAGAAGTAATAATAAATGTAAAGTAATTATGACATACTGATGGTGTGTGTAGCAACTATCACATACTTGCTGCTGCTGCTACTGCTAAGTCACTTCAGTCATGTCCGACTCTGTGCGACCCCATAGACGGCAGCCCACCAGGCTCCCCCGTCCCTGGGATTCTCCAGGCAAGAACACTGGAGTGGGTTGCCATTTCCTTCTCCAATACATGAAAGTGAAAAGTGGAAGTGAAGTCGTTCAGTCATATCCGACTCTTAGCGACCCCATGGACTGGAGCCTACCAGGCTCCTCCATCCACAGGATTTTCCAGGCAAGAATACTGGAGTGGGGTGCCATTGCCTTCTCTGCACATACTTGCTACACACATACAACTATCACATACTTGCTATACACTAAGCTATATAGGAAGCACATTCCTTATAACTTTATTACCATTATGTAATTAGTCTTCAAAACCATTCTTTTTTATATGGAATCTCACTATCACTGCTTTATAAATAGAGAACTTTTGGAAGAACTAATTTTGTCCAAGGTTAAATAATCTGCATTGATTCTAAAACCCATTCTCTTAATAGCACAGTATACTATTATTTTTTTTTTTTTTAGTATTAATTGAATGAATCCTAAGGACAGATTTTTAGCCAAAGTAGAGTGCTTATTTATTAGCTTTCTCTTTGTGAAAGATACTACAATTTGCCTTCAACATTAAGTTGCACATTCCTTAGCTGTAGAAAGTTATGGTTTCTGAAGGTTTATGGTGGAATTCCACCTTGGGAATCGTTCTTGATTGAGTATTGTTTTCTTACCTAAATTTATACCCTCTTGTCAGGAACAGCTTGTATCTAAAGACCATTTTATATGGGTGATCAAAGTTTCATCCCCTTTGCTCTAATTCAGGACAACTCTGAAGGGCAATTTCAAGTCCAGATGTCCCTGCAGAATAGGCTGAGGACTCTTGCAACCAGATCTTTTTTTACTTCTCCCTCTTCTCACCTTGCTTTACTCGCTTTCTCAAAAGTATGATTCCTAAGTCTACCACCAAGTAAGCTTGTGAAAATGTGAAAATGTTAGTTTCTCAGTGATGCCTGATTCTGCAACCTCATGCATGGTAACCTACCATCCTCCTCTGTCTGTGGAATTCTCCAGGCAAGAATGCTGGAGTGGGTTGCCATTGCCTTCTCCAGGGGATCTTCCTGACCTAGGGATTGAAACCAGGTCACCTGTGTTGCAGGCAGATTCTTTACCATCTGAGCCACCATGGAAGCCCAAGTAAACTTCCTACATACAAGTATCCAGCTCCAAATCTGTTGTCATAGAAACAAACCTGAAACATTTGGTCCTGAATGATTTCAGAATGCAAATTTAAATGGGAGATCCAGAAGTCTGTATGACTTGCCAGACTTCTGACTTAGAATGCTTAATCACCATTAGTAGGTGGTATTATGAAAGCCCTCAGAATTGTACAACAGAGAAACTGTTAAAAATATCCTGTGTTGAACTTGAATGGCATTCATGTGAATAGAACTGACAGATGTAATATTTTATGCATTTGATTGGTAGGGGGTAAGTAATAGCTCCGAGGATACAAAACAGTATGATACTGTTGGATGCTCTCCATGCATAATGAAAAGTCAGTTAAAGGCTGACTTAATATTAAGTGTGAAATATCAATAACCTCAGATAAGCAGATGAAGAAGAAGAACTAAATGTGAAGAAAAACTAAAGAGCATCGAACCTGGACTGGTGACTCGTTTCATATATGATGTTATACAATGTTTCAATGCCATGATACTGGATGCTTGGGGCTGGTGCACTGGGATGACCCAGAGGGATGGTATGGGGAGGGAGGAGGGAGGAGGGTTCAGGATGAGGAACACATGTATACCTGTGGTGGATTCATGTTGATATATGGCAAAACCAATACAATATTGTAAAGTTAAAAAATAAAATAAAAAAAAAAGAACTAAAGAACCTCTTGATGAAAGCAAAAGAGGAAAGTGAAAATTTGGCTTAAAACTCAACATTCAGAAAACTAAGATCATGGCATCCAGTCCCATCACTTCATGGCAAATAGATGGAGAAACAGTGGAAACAGTAGCTGACTTTATTTTTCTGGGCTCCAAAATCACTGAAGATGGTGATTTCAGCCATGAAATTAAAAGATGCTTACTCTTTGGAAGGAAAGTTATGACCAACCTAGACAGTATATTGAAAAGCAGAGATATTACTTTGTCAACAAAGGTCTGTCTAATCAAGGCTATGGTTTTTCCAGCGTTCATGTATGGATGTGAGAGTTGGACTATAAAGAAAGCTGAGCACTGAAGAATTGATGCTTTTGAACTGTGGTGTTGGAGAAGACTCTTCTTGCAGTTGGACTGCAAGGAGATCCAACCAGTTCATCCTAAAGGAGATCAGTCCTGGGTGTTCATTGGTAGGTCTGATGTTGAAGCTGAAACTTTAATACTTTGGCCAACTGATGCAAAGAGCTTACTCATTTGAAAAGACCCTGATGCTGGGAAAGATTGACGGCAGGAGGAGAAGGGGGTAACAAAGGATGAGATGGTTGGATGGCATCACCGACTCAATGGACATGGGTTTGGGTGAACTCCAGGAGTTGGTGATGGACAAGGAGGCTTGGTGTGCTGCGGTTTTTGGGGTCGCAAAGAGTAGGACATGACTGAGTGACTGAACTGAACTGAACTAAATGTGAAGTATGAAAATCAATGGGATTCCTTGACAACTTATAAAGTTAATTTTATTTCCTGTATCCAAGGGCCTAAAAAACATGAAATCAAACTTAGACCATAAATATGGGAGCAGTAGTGCTCCAGTGATGTTTGAATTCTCATCCCAATCAGGTATTTTCACAACAAGATCAGAGTCTTGAATAAAAATGGATGGGACCTTGAAAATTGGAATTACTTCATTTGAGATCATCAAATTTCAGATTTTTGTGAACCCTCTTAAAGTGTTAAAATTGCTCACTCTTTCCTGTTTAAGACCAGAACCATCCTAGGCCCTGGCTTCAACATGATGAAGAATCATCTGCCCTAAAAAGAAACATGAACTTCCTTTAGATTTATTCCCATTTTTTCTCTTGGCCAAAGAATAAATAACAATCTCAGTCTGGTTAGAGAAGTGCTTCTGCTAAGGAAGAAGGAAACCAAATGCAAAAAAAAAAAAAAGCTACAGAATAAATCAACATGTATCAACTGAAGCCGAGAGAGCATGTATAGGAATGCAATAAGAGGGTGGAGGGTCAAGGGAACCAAAATATAATTGGATATTGGGGAGTGTATCAATATGGGACACTCTCCCAGAGATGTATATCATCATCCTGGGAAAGACAGAAAGTGAAGAGGAACTAAAGAACCTCTTGATGAGGATGAAAGAAGAGAATTAAAAACCTGGCTTAAAACTCAACATTGAAAAAAATTAAGATCATAGCATC